>NC_079147.1:253375198-253437680 GCF_945859685.1 Eupeodes corollae
AAAATTTTCAATCTTTCCGATCTGGCTGTAATTTAGAGAACCTTCATTCGTCCAAAGCTTGTTTATAAGTCACACATCTGGGCAGGTGCTTCTAAAACAAGTTTCAGACTCTAGGATAATTCTATCTTCTAAAATGGCTTTAAAAATGATAGGCGATAAAACTGCTTATAATCGAAACATCTACATCGCTAGAACACCGCCGCAATGTGTCATGCCTTTCGTTGTTTTATCGATATTTTTACAAACAATCAGAACATTGCTGTTGCATTAAACGATTCAGCCATAATACTCCCAATTCCATTTGATTGGTCTAGACCAGTTACATCAGATGTACCAACGATGTTATTTGGGTTGAAGCTACCAAAACGGCAGTTAAAGGCCGCGCTAATCGGAGAAATCTGTTTGGAATACGTATATCACTTTTGCATTTTTATGATTTTGACGAACTTGGAGGAGCTACAGTTGTTCGATATATGCAACAAAATAGCCTATGCATAGTCCCGTACTACATTAATTGTAACAAGTGAAACAACTTCGAAAAATTATATGATATTTTGCAATCACTGACAAGCAAAAGTGTAGTATCGATTGCAGATTTCAATGCAAGAATTGGGAATTTTCAAATTACATAAACAAATAACATAACCATCCCAGTTAAACCTATCGTCGATCCTTACGCTGCCAATAATGACTTGATTTACCGGATTCAACACTTTTAAGTTCAGTGCAAGCCGATTCTGATCATATGCCTATTAAAGAAGAAATCGCGAGCACTTCACAAACGACAGAAACTCATCTGAAACTACTGCCTCGGCTTTGTTGGAAAAATGAACCATCTACCCTATACCAACATTCCTTGGATTCGTTTTTTTTAAACACCACCGCTTCGTCAGACATGCCGGAAGTTCTCACTAATAAGTTGGCTGAATACATATGAAGTTCAACGCATAACAAATCAATCTCACCCAACTTAAAATTCAGCAAAAATTGTTTGACTATGACTGCTACAAAGCTCGGAAAAAATTGGTTGCACTTCTGAAAGCACTGCGGCCATCAAATGATCTTCAATTTAAGAATCTGCTATCTGGAACCGAACGCAAGTTATAAAATGTCATGTATGAGAAAAATATGCTTATGATAATAAAAAAGCTACTGAACTAGGCCTAACAAAAAACCCAAAGGACTTATGGAAAATTGCGAAAGAAATTAAATTAATAAAATAGGTGTGGGAATTTCTACAGAAACCCTTGCTACTCACTTTAGGCTTCGCCTCTCCAACGATTTCAGCTTTACAACTTTCACTGCTGATCCTTTAATCACTGACCAAATATTAGATGATATTAGATGAATACATTGAAAGCGAAGTAATTGAAGCTGTTAAACAAAGTAAAATCCAACAAGGCACCTGGGTGAAGATGTAATTCCTTACGAATTTTTTTAAAAATGCAACCCCTATGCTTCTCAACCATTAAATAGTTATTTTCAATATAATCTTTACGAATGCCAGCATAACTTTATCGTTCGAAAAATCCGTCATACATAAAAAGGCTCACTAGATTGTCCTAAAAATTATAGAGGAATTTCATTCATGAATGTTATTGCAAAAATATTTTGCAAGATACTAGTTGTAAGGCTCGAAAAATAGATCGAACAGAATCTGATCTGATCTACAGGACGGTTTCAGAAAAAACTTTTCAACGATTGATCACATTTTTACACTACCATCAATAGTCAAAGCGTTTCAAGCACGTAACAAAATGGTCTTCGCATTTTTCGTTAACTTTAAAGCTGCTATTGACCTAATCAATAGGAATTCTCTTATTTATAAGTTGACTCAAATTCGTATATCTACAAAGTTCCTGAAAGTAATTAGAGGGATGTACATTTACAGTGTACACGGGTACGAAGGTTGCTGTTTGGGATGGAGTGAGCTTTTCAGAATGGTTTAGCACCAGCACAGGAGTCAAACAAGGATGCCCACTTAGCGCTATTTTGTTCTCGTTAGTTATAAATGTTGTTGCGGATGAACTTCCTGGGGGAATGCGTTACTATACGCCGATGACCTCGTTATACTTTCAGAATCACCAGAAGGTTTGCAACTGATGATTAATCGGTTGTCTGCATATTTTAACAGATGGAGACTTTCTATCAACACTACAAAATCCAAAATCATGGTATTTGGAGCTTGAAGCTGGAAATATAATGGTACGCAATTGGAGGCAGCAAAAGAGATCAAATATCTAGGCTTGAAACTGAATCCAACATTAAATTTCAAAATTAATTTATCAGAGAAAGCCCAAAGCTCACAAAGTTTGATAAATTTATCATGGAAAATATTTTCTCTAACAAACAAGTTAATTTATCTACAAAATACAAATTATTTAATTCAGTGGTGAAACCTACTTTCTTGTATGCTGCTCAGGTTTGGGGATCAGAAGAATATACGAAAAAATCGAAAAATTTTATATCAATTTTATAAAGAAACTTTTCAATCTACCTCTGAATACACCTAGTTATGACATATATTTAGAAACAGCACTTCTAAAACTTCTAACAAGCACCCTGAAGTCTAAAGCTGACTTCATCATCAAAGTCTGCAGCAACCATACGAGCA
Source organism: Eupeodes corollae (assembly GCF_945859685.1). Taxonomy (NCBI): domain Eukaryota; kingdom Metazoa; phylum Arthropoda; class Insecta; order Diptera; family Syrphidae; genus Eupeodes; species Eupeodes corollae. The sequence goes on from NC_079147.1 coordinate 253,377,813, forward strand.
CAACACTTTAGAAGAAACTTCTTTCATAGGAGCTGAGAAACAAGGACTGGTGGTTTGCAAGATGGCAGTCTCTTGGCAATGAGTGTGGAGTGAGATTGGATGATGATTTCAGCAATGTAACCCATGTGAAAGAACAAATGTACATAGCGAAAAATGAGGACATATTGAGGCATTCACGGATAGAAGAAGCTCAAGACTCATTCAGTAGATAAATCAAGAGTCAGCTCAGCTATAATCTTGGTCCCATCAATTATTTCCAGGATTCATTGAGTCACGAAGAGATATTCCTAATCTTTAAAGCAAGATGTGAAGTTTTCAACTTAAATTCATGTCTTTATAATGATAGTTTTAACCAATTTTGCACGCTGTGCAACTTTCAATCAAAAGAAGATTGTCTTAATTTCATTGGTATCTTACCAATATTCAGAACTCAAAGGCGGGAAAACTACTCTTACAAGAGACTATAAACATTCTTAATAAGCATGATTGAAAAACATTAATTACATTTTTGAATGATATTTACAAGTATAGACTATTATCAATAACAGAATTCTATTAAATTCAAAACGGTGTTTTCAACGCTGGCAAAACCAATTCGTAAGCTTTTCCATCTGTCCTATTCTACAGGGCACTTCCCGAGTGGAGGGAAAACTGCATTTGTCCAGCCTGTCCTCCCCCTCAACCTATCGTCCAATTGCACTTAAGTCCCTTCTTTCTAAGGTCATGGAAACACTGATTAATTTTCAGCTTAAGAAATATCTTGAAGAACGGAAGCTTCTTAATGACCGACAGTATGGCTTTCGTGGCAATAGGTCCACTGGTGATCTCATGGTTCATCTCACCGAACAAATCTTTACATCGTTTTGGAGAAAGTAAGATTATTGCACTTGATGTTTCAAACGCATTTGATAGAGTTTAGAACCAAGCTCTCTTATCGAAAATGCGTGCTTTTGGTATTGATGAATCTCTTCTTCATTGGATTAGAAATTACCTTTCTAACAGTTCAATACAAGTTGTATTAGATGGTCAAGTCTGAAATTCATAAAATAAATGCTGGTGTCCCCTAGGGCTTCGTTTTGTCTCCGACTCTGTTCCTTTTATTCATAAACGATCTTTTGTCTGCCACTTCTAATCCATTAAACTGCTTCGCCGACGACAGTACCCTCAGCTTTTCATATTCGTTTCTAGATTCATATCCTTGTCCTTTAAATGTTGAATTTCAACGGCAGCGTATGATAAGCTCATTAAATTCTGATCTTGACAGCTTTGTCCAATGGGGAATCAAAAACCGTATAAAATTTAATGCATCGAAAACTCAATACTGTCTCCTGTCGTTAAAGCGTAACCCACCTCCGATGCCGCTATCCATGAGCAGCACTTGCATCCAGGAAACTAATCAACTTTCAGTACTCGGTATGAATATCACAGATCACCTCTTATGGAATGATCACATATTCGATATCACCAAAAATGCTGCCAGATGCTTAGGATTTCTCCGAAGATGCAAGAAATTTTTCACCACTTCTGATCTGGCTATAATCTACAAAGCTTTTATCCGTCCAAAGCTTGAATATAATTCGCATATCTGGGCAGGTACCCCCGAAACAAATTTAAATCTCTTGGATAGAATTCAAGAAAGGGCTTTAAAAATGATAGGTGACAGAACTATAATCGAAACATTTAAATCGCTAATGTTTCATGTCTTTCTTTGTTTTAAAGATATTGTTACAAACAATGTTCTGTCGAATTAGCCAGTTTCATTCCCCCACTTAAACAATTCAGCCGTAATACTCGCAATTCTGGGAATGCTTATCAGTTTACCTTTGAGCTCAACTTCGGGCGTATCGTGAAGTATAGAGATTCTTTCTTAAATCGCACATCGAGAATGTGGAACTATCTGCATACATATTTAAAAAGGACGATGAAATGGTGAAAATGAAATTCAAAATATAATTCTGTGCATGAAAATTTTATTTTGCATATTTATCCTTCGACCTATTATCCTTCTAAAAATAATCATGAAAGAAAAGTTTAGAGGGAAAAATTCCTGAATTGAATATCAAAAAAGAAAAGGAAAAATTAATGCAGAACAATTGATGCAAATATTTACATAGACATTGGTTCCGAATTTAAGTGATGATGAAGATCAAAACAAATTCATCTACCGGAGACTTTTTCAGGAACTAAACTAAAATAAAACAAAAACGACATCAACTGAATACAAATTACATTTATTTCCTATACCTAAGTTCATGTATAATGAACTCAGACTGTACCCAGAAAGCCTATCAACACTCAGAAACAGTAGGTTTAGGTTAATTGGAATATTTTAGCAACAAAAGATACAAAATCCGTATCTTTTTTCTTTATTCAAATTGGATGTTACAGTTGAAAAGGCGAGCATAGCCAACCATCGTTCGTAGTCCTTAGTGCATTGAATAGAAATCCAACCCAAACTTTTCGCGTAACAAATCACTAACTTTATAAGATGGTTAAACTTTACCTATCAATTTTTTTTGTTGCTGTTGCTGTTTCTTGTTCTTGTTTTGTTTTCACAACAGAAAAACACAAAAACCTATTTTTCGATAAAGGAAAACTCTGTGTCTTTGTATATTGGAAAGGAAGTTGCCAAAGTCTACAAAAAGAAAATGAAAATCTCTTTTCGAAAAAAGAAAAATGTAAGTCTAATGATAATCCCCATAGCCCAAAAAACTAGCAACCAAAACAACCCCAACAAAAAATCAAACTAAAACTCAAAGCGAAAACTTTGTCTCTCGAGCGACTAAAGAGAAGATAAGGGTGAAATTTTCTATTACTTCCGCCATATAGAAGTAAACGTTTCCATAAGTTCCAGTCGGCTAGCTCAACCACCCAGAAGAAAGAGTCTCTCCCTTTATACGAGTAGTCGCCCACATATCCTGATTTTTGTTTTTCAAGACTTTCTCTGACTATAGCTAGTCTATGGTTGGATATAGAGTACACGTAACGTTTATAGGATGGCTTTTGGTTAAAGCTAAATGACGACGACATGCACTGAAAGTTTTACCCATAAAATTAATCGCGATGCCATTAAATTATGAGCTTGGTAAAAGTTTGTCCTTCTTTTAATAGCAGTCGCTTTGTTGTTAACAAATAGCACACAAGAAGTATATAAGTATAGAAAAAAGCCCGATTTATGTGTATAGGTAGGTTTGCAATAGGTAACGCGTATGACTTTTTAGTTAAGCTTACTTTAACTATACGCAGATGCTCGTAAATATGGTAGGGCTATAGAGCGCAAAACCAATAGGGACACACGACAAACTATATATCCTTTCCACTAAAGAGTTTTGCAGTTTTGCAGAAAAATAAAAATAAAATGTTTTTAGTACAAAAACGTAAGCAAAAAAGTTTCAAATTTGAAGGTTTATGGTTTCGGAATAATAAAAGGTGAGAGATGATAAGAAACTTTTTTATTTGGGTGAATAATTGAAACAGATTGGCCAATAGAAAAATTTACAATTAGTGAGTTAACACTAAGTATTTTGAAACTGTACGAAAGTACAATTACAAATGAGAATAAATTTACGGAGAGAAGACAGTTCAACATTTAAAGGAAACAAACCTTCTAAAAATTATCAAATACAGTCCACAAATGAGCTACATGTCAAATTATTAATGGAATTGTTGTATAATCGAATATACATTGTCTTGTGACTAAAAATATAATTCAAAATTGATTTCTACAAAGTGGTTGATGTTTTATTTCTTTGTCCTTTTTTTTTTACTAATTTTTTATAACAAAAAACTTAGACATAACATTTGGTCCTTCGAGCCGGATTTGCAGATTTCCCATGTTAGGGACAGACAACAGACTAATGCTGGGCAGAGACAGAGGCCCGTGTAAGCATTTACGAGTCAGGGTTGCGGGTTCATGAGGGGCTGGATAAGTTCCTCCTCTAGAATGACAGACAATGAGACATATTTAGGCACTGAAATATTCGTACATTGTATTGGGTGTACATGGATGTTGTCATCGCTGTCCTGAACACGGATGTAGACTGCTGCACCATAAGCTTTCATCGAAGCATCGCAAAACCCGTGCAATTCGATGGCCTTGTTGGTCTTGCTCATGTGGGTCCATCGCGGGATGCGAAGTCGTTCGATGATTGGAAGTTCTCGTAGAAAAGCATTTCAATCTTTTTCCAAGGCTGGTGGAATCGGTTCGTCCCAGTCACAACCGAGCTCCCACAATCGCTGCATCATGATTTTTGCGGTTATGATGCACGGCGAGATCCAACCAAGAGGATCGAAAAGTTTGGCTATAGTCGACAGCATGGATCTTTTGGTGGTAGCATCAGTTGTAGGTTGAAGATTTTGGTACGAAAAGTAGTCGTCGAGAGACAGACTGACATTTTCAAATCTTCTTAAAACTTCCAAAAATCTTCAAATATTTCATGTTGTTGAAAAAATTCTAAGCTCAAAACATTTAAATATAAAAAGAGACAATGTTTATCGAGATTATAGAACTAAATATTCATATACGTCCTTAATTATGTTGCATGAGTATCGTAGGTACAGATTTGGGAGTCAGTTCCTTTCTCCTTTGTCCCCCCTTCACAGGACACATGATTAAAAAGATCAAATGATAAGTTTCAAAACTTTGACAAGAACCCTTGCCTTTCCTTTTACTTTAGGGTTGGGTGAGGTCACTTTCTACTTGTAAGGGCTACCTGATTCGTGGTCTTCCTCTATTGCACTGTCCTGTGGGTGTGGATTCGAAGACGTTCAGGGCCGGAGCATTGGTTTACATGCGCTCTACGTGGCCCAGCCATCTTAGTCGTTGGAATTTTACTCTTCTGGCTAAGTCTACGTCGCTGTACAGCTCGTCGTTCCATCTTCTCCTTCGCTCACCTTATAGGCATAGAGGACCTTAAATCACACGAAGAACTTTTCTCTGGAACCGACCCAAGGTGCTTTGCAACGTATAGCAGGACGGGGATGATGAGGGTCTTATATAGCAATACTATGGTCCCTCGAAAGAGGGCTATGCAACTCAATTGCTTTCTAAGCCCAAGGAAACAGCGGTTAGAAAGAGTTATTCTGCGTTTGATCTCAGCGCTGGTGTTGTTTTCTGCGTTTACAGCGGAGCCTAGGTAGACGAAGTCCTTGACTATCTCAAAGTTACGTCTGTCGATGGTGACGTTTTAACCAAGACGTCGGTGTTGTAAGTCCTTTCTTGACGACAGCATGTACTTTGTTTTGCCCTCATTAACCGTTAAACCCATTTCTGCCGCCTCTGCCTCAATACTCACAAAAGCCCCATTGACATCACTCTGAGTTCTTCCGATTATGTCAATTTCATCAGAATATGTCAGTAATTGTATAAACTTTTGAAAGATAGTGCCTCTAGTGTTGACGTGTGAGCTCTGGACTATTCTTTCAAGCACGATGTTAAAAAATCGCATGACAGCGCAACACCTTGTCTAAAACCTTTTTTGACATCAAAAGGTTCTGTTAAGTTGTTTCGAACCTTTATGGAGCAGCGTGAATTCTCCATGGTCATCCTGCACAAACGGAAGAGTTTGGCAGGGATGCCAAAACTAGACATGGCTCCATACAGCTCGTCCCTGTAGATGCTGTCATATGCGGCCTTGAAATCGATGACAAGATGGTGGGTGTCGATTTGGTGTTCTTTGGATTTTTTCCAGGATCTGTCGTAATGTGAATATTTGATCAACTGTGGACTTTCCTGGTCTAAAACCACACTGATAAGGACCTATCAGGTTGTCGACGATGGGCTTTAGACGTTCACTATTAAAGCAGAGAAAATTTTATAGGCGATGTAAAGTAGACTAATTTCTTTATAGTTGGTGCAGTTTTGTGGGTCTAATTTTTTCAGGATCGGGAAAACAATACTAATGTTGCATTTATCGGGCATGCTTTCTTCCGACCATATCTTACAAATAACCAACTTTTCTCCAGCTGCTTTAAAGAGCTCCAGCGGCTTTATAACACTTCAGCTTAGATATGGCAAAGTTTACTTCGTCTTAGTTGGGAGGACGGGATTGTTGGCTTCCGTCGTCTATGTTAAATGGATCCTGCCTGACAGCGGAATTCAGTTCTTCGTCGCCGTTATACAGTCTGCAGAAGTGGTCCTTCCATATTCTCAGCATTGACTGCGGTTCCACTATGATGTTTCCACTTTCGTCTTTGCAGACTTCGGTTCTAGGTTTATGGACTTGTGATTTCCGTTCCACCTTCTCATAATACTTTCGAACTTCATTCCTGCTTTTGAACCTCTCAGCATCTTCGACCTCACGCTTCTCATGTTTCCTCTTTTTCCTTCGGTGTTCCTCTCGCCTCTTTTGCTCATAGAGCTCATTAGCAGCTCTCGTCCATTTATGCAGCGCCGCTTTGTGTGCCTGTTATGTGGCTGCATTTGCCTGCCTAAAGTCCTCATCAAACCACGGGTTCCTTGTTGGTGGCTGTTTGAAACCCAGCACATCCGAGGCAGCTTCTCTGATTGCATCTTGGCAATGTTGCCACTGGTTTTCGATACATTGTGTTGGCGGCAGAGAACTTCGAGAGAGGTTACTTGAGACTCGGTTGGAAAAGGATTTGGCGATCTCTGGCGATTGTAGCCGTTCGACGTTGTACCTTCTCCCAGCACCTCCCTGTTTTGCCTTGGGTCTGGAAACCCGAAGTGCTACCTTGGCTACAACGAGGTAGTGGTCCTAGTCGATGTTAGCTCTTAAGTAAGTTCGGACATCCATGATGCTGAAAGCGTGTATGGCGTAGATCGCAATAGTATCAATCTGGTTGACGATAGATTGATCTGGAGAACTCCAAGTTCCTTTGTGGATGTTAAGGTGTGGAAAAGCGTACTGGCTACCATGACGTCTCCGCAGCAAAATCTATGAGCCTGAATCAATTATCGGAAGTATTGTCGTGCAGGCTGTTCTTCCCGATTATTGCACCAAAGATGTCTTCTCTTCCTAGCTTGGCATTAAAATCACCCAGGACAATTTTAATATCGTAGCTAGGACACTGCTCATAAGTTTTATCTAAGAGCTCGAAGAACATATCTTTGGTGTTGTCGTCTTTCTCTTCTGTGGGGGCGTGCGCACATATCAGGCTAATGTTGCCGAATTTAGCCTTGATACGTATGGTCATGAATCGCTCTTTGATGCACCTATAGCTCAAGACTTTTTGCCTTAGTCTGGCTTCAATGATGAAGCCGCATCCAAGTAAGCGCTGTTGGTTTTCGTGGTAGCAGTCACCATAGTTTTTCATCCTCTTTTTGCTGGCCCATTCCATCGTATTTCCTGGATGGGGGTTATATCTGCTTTATAGTAGTTTAGGGCCTCTGCTTATTCTTCGGCTGCTCGTGGTCTGTTAAGGGACCTAACACTCCACGTGAATATCCGAAGTTCGTTGTTCTTAATTCGTTTGCGTAGGTTGTCAACAGTAAATCCTTCCATATCCGAGGCTTGTTGGTGCTTCGCAACTATGAAGTTTTAACGTGGCCAGGAAGTCACCCCAACGGCACAACCCTCAACCTGGAGTGCCAGATTCTAAGTATAACTCAAAGGATGAGGAGCCGGATAAAACCGTTTCTTATAAAACTGGGCTCCGAATAAGTCAAAGAAGCCCTATAAGGTGTTCATTAAGTAGTTCAATCTTACAGGAACTGTAGACGCCACCGTTGATTCCATCTCGGGAATTCTTCCGCTGCCGTCTGGTGCCTTAGTGGAAAACCTTTCCCCCTCTCTCATTTGCTGCCCCCAACAACTTTCCACTGGGGTTTTCTTCACAACAAACTGGACATTCCCAAACATAAAATTTACTTTTTTTATCATGTTTTTATAAAGAGAAAAGTGTGAATCTTATGAGATTTTATATTAGTAACAGTTACGGATAAACCAAGGAATTTTTGTTGGAAATTTGAAAATTCATTGTTCATTGTAATCGTTAAATTAAAAACCAGATGCTTTTCATGGACTCTACTTATATTTTTTTTTTCATATTTTTATCAAAACATGAAAGTTCACCAAATATACTCAGCTGAAAATGCTTAAAAATTAATTTAAATAATAAGTATTTCACTGTCATGAAATTAATAATATGAAATATTCCAAAAAAGTTTTTTACTATCTGCATTAACTGTACTTAAAAATAAGAACAAAAGTTGTTGAAAACTCAAACAGTTCAGTTCATTTTTTTTCCAAATGTATTCATATTTTTAAGCTGATCAATAATAATGCTCAATATTAAGATAATAAATCAATAAAACGATGTCATCATAAATTGAATTGACATCTGCTTATTTTATGGTTTTTAAAACTCAGCCAACAAAGCTACCATCCCCATTAACCATCAGCCATCTTGTTCTTGTTGCAGTTCAACAAAAATGGCTGACGCTGCTGGTGCTGTTTTGCTCTGCTTCCGATTTGATGCGATGATGGCTTTCTCAGTTTAAAATAAACTTTATTGAATTATTTAATGATCCATGAAAATATTTTCTTTATTTTTTGGAAAAAGAACAAAAAAGCATTTATATTCTTTGAATTTCTCCTTTCATGATAAATCCAACCTTTATGGAGCAGCGTGAATTCTCCATGGTCATCCTGCACAAACGGACGAGTTTGGCAGGGATGCCAAAACTAGACATGGCTCTATACAGCTCGTCCCTGTAGATGTTGTCATATGCGGCCTTGAAATCGATGAAAAGATGGTGGGTGTCGATTTGGTGCTCTTGAGTTTTTTCCAGGATCTGCCGTAATGTGAATATTTGATCAACTGTGGACTTTCCTGGTCTAAAACCACACTGATAAGGACCTATCAGGTTGTTGACGATGGGCTTTAGACGTTCACATATTATGGCAGAGAAGATTTTATAGGCGATGTTAAGTAGACTTATTCCTCTATAGTTGGTGCAGTTTAGAGGGTCTCCTTTTTTCAGGATCGGGCAAACAATACTGAGGTTCCATTCATCGGGCATGTTTTCTTCCGACCATATCTTACAGATAAGATGGTGCATGCTCCTAACCAACTTATCTCCAGCTGCTTTAAAGAGCTCGGCATTCAAGCCATCTGCTCCAGCGGCTTTATTAGACTTCAACTTAGATATGGCAATCTTTACTTCGTCTAAGTCGGGAGGACGGGATTGTTGGCTTTCGTCGTCTATATCGAATGGGTCATCCTGCCTGACAGCGGGATTCAGTTCTTCGTCGCCGTTATACAGTCTGCAGAAGTGGTCCTTCCATATCCTCAGCATTGACTGCGGTTCCACTATGATGTTTCCACTTTCGTCTTTGCAGCCTTCGGTTCTAGGTTTATGTACCTGTGAATTTCGTTTCACCTGTTCATAAAACTTTCGAACCTCATTCCTGCTTTTATACCTCTCAACATCTTCGACCGCACGCTTCTCATGCCCTCTCTTTTTCCTTCTGAAAAGTCGGCGTTCCTCTCGCCTCTTCTGCTCATAGAGCTCACGAGCAGCTCTCGTCCTTTTATGCAGCGCCGCTTTGCGTGCCTGTTGTTTGGCTGCATTTGCCTGCCGACATTCCTCATCAAACCAGGGGTTCCTTGTTGGTGGCTGTTTGAAACCCAGCACATCAGAGGCGGCTTCTCTGATAGCATCTTGGCAATGTTGCCACTGGTTTTCGATACATTGTGTTGGCGGCAGAGAACTTCGAGAGAGGTTACTTGTCACTCGGTCGGAAAAGGATTTGGCGATCTCTGGCGATTGTAGCCGTTCGACGTTGTATCTTCTCCCAGCACCTCCCTGTTTTGCCTTGGGTCTGGAAATCCGAAGTGCTACCCTGGCTACAACGAGGTAGTGGTCCGAGTCGATGTTAGCTCCTCGGAAAGTTCGTACATCCATAATGCTGGAAGCGTGTCTGGCGTCGATCGCAATATGGTCAATCTGGTTGACGGTAGATTGATCTGGAGAAGTCCAAGTTCCTTTGTGGATGTTGAGGTGTGGAAAACGCGTACTGGCTACCATGACGTTTCGCCCCGCAGCAAAATCTATGAGCCTGAATCCATTATCGGAAGTGTTGTCGTGCAGGCTGTTTTTCCCGATTATTCCACCAAAGATGTCTTCCCTTCCTAGCTTGGCATTAAAATCGCCCAGGACTATTTTAATATCGTAGCTAGGGCACTGCTCATATGTTTTGTCTAAGAGCTCGAAGAACATATCTTTGGTGTTGTCGTCTTTCTCTTCTGTGGGGGCGTGCGCGCATATCAGGCTAATGTTGCCGAATTTAGCCTTGATGCGTATGGTCATGAGGCGCTCATTGATGCACCTATAGCTCAAGACTTCTTGCCTAAGTCTGGCTCCAATGACGAATCCGCATCCAAATAAGCGCTGTTGGTTTTCGTGGTAGCAGTCACCATAGTAAATATCGCAGTTTTTCATCCTCTTTTTGCCCGGCCCATCCCATCGTATTTCCTGGATGGCGGTGATATCTGCTTTATATCGTTCTAGGGCCTCCGCTAATTCTTCGGCCGCACGTGGTCTGTTAAGGGACCTAACATTCCACGTGCATATCCGAAGTTCGTTGTCCTTTATTCGTTTGCGTTGGTTGTCAACAGTAAATCCGTCCGTATCCGAGGCTTGTTGGTGCTTCGCAACTTTGAAAGCTTTTACGTGGCCAGGAAGTCACCCCGACGCACAACCTCCAACCTGGAGGGCCAGATCCTAAGTATAACTCCAAGGATGGGGAGCCGGATAAAACCGCTCCTTACAGGCCTGGGCTCCGAATAAGTCGAAGAAGCCCTATAAGGTGTTCACTAAGTAGTTCAACCTTACTGGAACTGTAGACGCCACCGTTGATTCCATCTCGGGAATTCCTCCGCTGCCGTCTGGATAAGGAGAGGTGCCTTAGTGGAAACACCTCTCCCCACCTCTCTCGTTTGCTGCCCCCAACAACTTTCCACTGGGGTTATGGGAACATATTATATAGTCCTTATTTTACTGGTATTTATAGTGCATATGCACTACCACCCTATCCTATTGAAATATTTTATATATTACTGCCCATAAAAGCCTTAAGCTTGTGTATAATATTCTAAAACCATCCAAGTGAAAAGAGCATAACTTTGACGAATTGATTGATTTTATTATAATTTGTTGACTTCCGGCAATACGAGTTTGAAAATTCACAAACTGCACTTAATCTGTTGTTCAAAAATTTCTGAAAATTCCGCTAAATATTCACGAATTATATTATAATAAATTCATCTACTAAATAATCCACTTATGAACATTTTTGATTAAAATTAAACTTTTTTTGTTTAATGTCATAGGCTGTTAGACATTTTCAAACATTTTGCTTTGTTCTATTTTATTGTGTTTTAATAATAAAATTAATTAAAATTTTAAAACAAAAAATTGGTAATGCTTTAATAAAGTGAAAAATTAATTAATTCCTTAAAACAAAAAATAAAGCTCAAAAAATTGATCACATTAATAAATCACCCTTCTACGGATATGTGAACCTAGGCATGTATTTTGAACATGAACATAAGCATTTAACACCCTTGTTACAAAATTTCCCTTAGAAAGGTAATTAATTTTTTTTTGTTCATGTCAATACACATAAAACATATTATGACACATGTATGTTAGTATCTTTTAACATATATATACATTTTGCATGTAAATATTTATATTTATAGGAAGGTAACAACCTGTGAAGTATACACAGTTGTGGTCATATAAATAAGCCACTGAAATTCTTAAAAAAAAATTTGATGGGGAAATTTATATTTTAACTTCATTATTTAAGTAATTGAATGAATTCATGGAGAAGTTATTTTTTTCACATAAAATTATAGGATATTTTTATATTCATGAGACCTGTCTTACATAAATCTTAGTAATAGGTAAAGAAATACTGAACTATTTATGCTTAGATAAAGAAAGTTTAAAAAAAAAGGAAAATAGTTTAAAAGCAGAAAGGCTTGTATATATTGAAAAATAAAAAAATAATGTTGAAAACGAGTATTTTTAAAATTTAGTTCAAAGCGAAGTTCGGATACGAAATCATCACTAAAATTGAATATTCAAACTAAATTTTTCAAAACCATGAAAGCATTAAATTCAAGATCTTTCAAGACTTTATATATAGAGTCAAATGAAAACTCATAAATCATAACTAATGAGTATTTAAAGGAACTTAGTCAGATATTATCTAAAATACAACTATTTTTACTTTGCAAAATAATCAATAAATGTTTTCTTAAGAACATCGGATTTGGTTGTCTTTAAAATTTCAAAGAATCATATGTCAAAAATCTGAATTTGGAACAACTTAATAAAAAAAGTATTGTTTTGATCGAAAAGAAAAAAAACTTCCCTTTTAAAACTTCCACATAAATTGACCATGGAGATGAACAAGAACTTTGATCAAGCCATTTTAGAACTACAATAGAATTGTATTCAAACCGGGTTTGATCCTCACATCCAGGTTAAATTTAAATTAAATTTGTATTATTTTTTTATGTATTATATTGGGCACTGAGCTTTGAGCATTGAGAATCGAGCATTGAGCATTGAGCATTGAGCATTGAGCATTGAGCATTGAGCATTGAGCATTGAGCATTGAGCATTGAGCATTGAGCATTGAGCATTGAGCATTGAGCATTGAGCATTGAGCATTGGGCATTGAGCATTGAGCATTGAGCATTGAGCATTGAGCATTGAGCATTGAGCATTGAGCATTGAGCATTGAGCATTGAGCATTGAGCATTGAGCATTGAGCATTGAGCATTGAGCATTGAGCATTGAGCATTGAGCAATGAGCATTGAGTATTGACAATTGAATACAAGAAATTTGATAATAGGACACGTTGCGTGAAGTTAAGTGCATAGGGCTGTCATCTTTGTATATAAAACCTATAGTAGGGGGAAGTGTTCACCCTTCGTACAGTTTTTGCTTTTAATTTTTTAGCTATTTATTTACTCACTGGAGCTTCGAGTTAATGGACTGTTTCTATAATATACGAGTATATATTACTAAGGCTTAAATTGTTATAGCCATTTTAATGGAATAAGATTTTTGTACGAATCCTTCCCACCCGTGGGGTACCTTCGTACAGCACATGGGGCACATTCGTACGACATGGGGAGGATTCATACAGGATATTTAAAAAGTTAATTACAGCTTACTTTTGATTTTTCAAATACCAAATACCGTGTTTAATGCATTTACTTACTTATTAATGATTCAACTTGACCCATTGTTACCTCTAATTCTGCTTAAAAAAAAGAATTGAAAAATATTTAACTCAAAGTTTGTTTATATTAGAAAAGTATGAGATCTTTAAATATAGGTGATTCATTTTGACTCATTTAAATTTAACAAAAATAAATAAATAAATTAACTCTTCTTTAACAAAAACAGAAAAGAACAATAACAAACAAGAATACTTAGTAGGTAAAATATAAATTCAATAATGAGATCGTAAAACTTATTCAATATTGAAATGACTAAGGCCGGTTAAAAAAGTAAAAAAGTTTTGATGTCCTTGCTGTGCAATGTGGCCTTGGCTCAGGATCAGGCATGATCATTGCGACGTCAATAGTAAAGAGAGTATGAATGTCTTCTACTTCGGGAAAGACAAAAGATCCTGGTTTCTTTCGTAGATACGAAACCTTGAGTTCTGTTCGTGAATAATGATTCAAAACTTTTCGGACGTAATAGACAACCGATTTTTTTGGTGAAAAAAATAACCAAAATAAAAGAGCTATTTTTATATTTTCCGGGGTCACTTCAACATTTGTGTTCGTATTATTTAAATCATAGTCAGCCTCGTCGTCGTTTTCTACATTAAACGGCGGAGCTTTCCCGCAAGGTTATTTGCGATGTTTCGGAATCATCTGAATCATCAACATTTTCATTTTTTTATATTTTCTTTTTCTTTTGAGTGGAACTAACCTCGGCCAAATTACGTTTAATAATTTTAGCTTTTGCTTTTCCTCTTGCTCTTCTTCTTTTATTTCTTTTTGTCTAAGCCTTTCTTCGAGTTCATTTTTCTCAAGAGTATCTGTATAAATGCGCGACTTGCCAGGTTTTCTTCCTTTGTTGGTTTTCCTGCTTCTTACGATTTTCGGATACGGCTTCATGGCTTCAGGCGTTATAGGAACATACGAGTATGTTGTTGTTTCCTGTGGAATCCCAGCTGCAGAAGATGTAGATGGGTTGCAAAATGTAGCCTGAGCCTCTGGTTGTGTGATAGCTGTAGAATTAGATGACTGAAATGATTCTTCGATCAGTTCATGAAGAACTTGGAGCAAGGATGTGGGTGAGAAATCAGAAGCATCATTGGAGCGAACAAGCGGATGCTGTAAATTTATATTAGTCACTGGAGAAGATAAAGAAGTTTGTGGTTCCAATACAACAGAATTTGTTTCTGGGTTCGGTGGATATTGTTCAAAGTATTCGAAGACAAAACGTCAATAGGATCAAAGTCTGCATCTGTACCTGGCTTAGAAAATCCACTTATAATATTATTCGCTGTAAAAGATTCTAAAAATGCCAATTTAACGAGTTTGGAAATAGTGTCTGATGGTTTTTCCATAATTCATCATGTGCCAGTAATTAAACGCTTTTTTTAACTTAGGCTTAAACGGCCCAAAAACTCCGACATCCAAAGGCTGCAGGCATTGGTTTGTGTGTGGAGGAAAAGTCAAAAAAGTAATTCTATTATCTCGAGCAAACCTAATGGCTTGTAGGCTGATGTGGCTGAGTGTGCTTTTGAATATGTTTTAGAACACTAATAAATACATCTGAATTAATCCATCCACTCCTGTTTGAAGCCCCGATGCTTACTTTGGGTGAGCCATTGAGGAAATGATTCTTGTAATGCTCACGTGGGAATACGAATAGTTGGGGGATTATGTTTCCGCTTGAGAAATAATCGCGCTAAAAGTTATGAGCTCGTCCTTCTCAGCGGATACAATCTGCCCTACAGTTGACACCCCTGCCTCGTCAAAGTTGAAAATTCTGTCCGAGGGAAAATTATGTCGTGCAAGTACGTCAGCCAAGTTCTTATTAAACTGTGAAACAGCAGATACTTGTGTTTTCATTCTTTCGAAAGCTTAGATTAGAATTCCGTTCTCTATACTTGCGCAACCAATCTAGACCAGCCATTTAGTTGTCATTCCATTTCGTTCAAATTTAAGGCTTTTCCATATTCAAATGCAAGTTTGCATTGTTGCATTGTGACTCCGTAATGCATTTTCAGGCAACTAATAATATCCTCATTTAAATGCTCTTCTTCTTGCAATGAAAATACTTGAAGGCTTGTAAACTTGGAGTGAAAATTTCGTGAAGGTTTATCATCAGAAAGGGCTTTTCTATATTTCCGCACTCTCCTTGCAATGTTGATTTTTTAATGTTGTATTTTAATAATATATATTATAGTATTTTTTTATTTTAAATGTCAACTGTTTTTTTTTTGGCACTATGTATTTTATAAAGGCACTAAGAAAGATGTATGAATAAAAATTACATATATACACATATGATTTGCTTTCACGATTGACAAAACAGTTTGACTTTGACTTCAAATCTAAAACTTAATTTTTATATGCATTATGAAAGTATAAGTTTCTATGCCTTATTTCCTAGTTGCCGTTTTCAATCCTATCGTTCTTAGGCTGAACTCACACATGAATAAATGTGAGTTACAGAAACAAAAAGATGAGGTGAGATTTTTCTATTTACACAGTTCTTTTTTCTATGTTTTCGCGTATATATTATTTGAAAAAACGGACTGTTGGATTTTTATATAAAAATTACTGAATATTGAAAACAATATTTTCTGTGAAATAAAATAAGTTTGAAGTCAATATTTTTAATTTTTGAAAAGCTATTTGAGTCGAAAGTAAATTGTTACCAAGTCTTAGTATTGTTTTATTTTAGAGTTTTATTTTTTGTAAGAAAACCGTCAATTCAATTTTTTTTCATAATTTTATCGAATGTTAACAACAATATTTTTAGAAAGATAAAAGCAATTCAAAGCCAATATCTGCAGTTTTTTAAAAGATATTTGAGTCGAAAATCAATTTTTACCAACTTTTGTTAATTTTTGTTTGGTTTTTAATTTTTTGTGAAAAAACTGTCAATTCGATTTTTTTTGCAATATTTTACTGAAAGTTGACAACAATATTTTTTGAAAGATAAGAGTAAATTAAAGCCAATATCTCAAAGTTTTGAAAAGATATTTGAGTCGAAAATCAATATTTACCAAGTTTTATTAATTTTTTTTGTAGGTTTTTATTTTTTGTAAGAAAACTGTCAATTTGATTTTTCTCAACAATTTTCAGAATGTTAACAACAATAATTCTTATGAGATAAAATAAGTTTGAAGCCTAAATCTCAAGGTTTTGAAAAATATTTGAATCGATATTCAATTTTTACCAACTTTTAGTAATGCTTTTTTTAGATTTTTATTTATTACAAAAAAAACTGTCAATTCGATTTTTATCAAAATTTTATCAGATATCAAAAACATTTTTGTTCGTTGCACAAAATTGATTTTGAGATGAAATAATATTTTAGTCGTAAAATTTTGGAGGTGAGAATGGCTTACAGTTTGTTGATGAGATAGATGAAAGTGAAATACCAATCGTAAGACTTAAAGACATAAATAGTATGTGTTTACATCAAATATCAAATAAAAAATCACCAGGTTGCGATCTAATTACTACTCAGGTTATGAAAGAAATGGCATTGAAAGCCTTCATAAAACTCCAATACATAATAAATGCATGCCTTAAGCACCGGTATGTCCCGCACCATTGGAAAATTGCTGAAGTAATTATCATACCAAAGCAAGGTTAACCATCTACAGAAGTGACGGCTTACAGACCAATATCGCTTATACCAATTAAGGCAAACATTTTTGAAAAACTGCTTCTGAAGAGACTTAGGAAAATCATAGAAGAAAGAAGGTTAATCCCAAACCATCAGTTTGGCTTTAGAAATAAACATTCCACGATAGACCAAGTTCATAGAATATCGGATGAAATAGAAAAATCATTAGAAGAAAAAGTATGTTCAGCTGTTTTCTTAGATGTTGCTCAAGCTTTTGACAAGGTTTGGCATGAGGGACTTGAGTAAAAACTGCAAAGGGATCTTCCCAGGCAGTACTTTGAAATATTAAAATCGTACATCTCAGACCGATTGTTTAGGGTAAGGTACGATCGAGAATACTCTGAATTAAAGAAAATAGAACCCGGTGTACCACAAGGAAGTATCCTAGGTCCTACCCTGTATTTACTATACACAAGAGATATTCCAGTTGGTAATCGCACCATAATGGCTACTTTTGCAGAAGATACCGCAATTTTGGTACCCGATAGTTAACGCACCTTGGTACTACACACTACTTGGTGTTGAATACTGCCAACAAAAATACTTTTATTAATTTTTTTGTTTAGGCTTTTATTTTTTGTAAAAAAGACTGTGCATTTGATTTTCCTCAAAATGTTTCGCAATGTTGAAAATAATATTTTTTATAAGATAAAATAAGTTTTAAGCCATACTCTTAAGGTTTCAAAAAGATATTTGAGTCGAAATTAATTTTTTACACAACTTTGAGTAATATTGTTTTTTAGGTTTTTAGTTTTTGTCAAAAAATTGTCAATTTGATTTTTCTCAAAATTAATACAAGTTTTTATTGGTCATTAAAAAATGGATTTCAAAATTAATGCAGGAGCACAATATTGCGAAAAAATCTTTTTGTTCTTATGTCTTAATTGTATAACCCCAACTGTAATTAGGTCACTATGCTTATATCCCCATGCAAAGGTAATCCTACATCAGATTGTAATGAAATATTGTGTTGATAAAACATCAATACTTATGTTTTATAAAATATGCATACATAATTCCAAAACTTTGTACTTAACTCAAACCTAAACCAATTTAAAATTCCAATTAATCAACGTAACTCTGATTGCTATCAATTTAATCTGTAAAGTGTGAGTTTTGTTGTTGTTATTGGTGTTCTATTATGATAAACGGAAGGTGTAGGGGTATAGGTGTAATAGTTGATTGTTAAAAATGAGCATATTGTTACATAATTTTGTATTACATATTGCATAAAATGTTTTAAATTAAATAATAACTAATTGGCATTAATAGAAGTTCATGTTAATTATGTGGAAATGCAAACAAATAAAACAACTGTCAAAAATATTGGCAGTTAAGGTTTATACATTTAACATATTTTTCATACGTCACTTTTTAACATGAGTACAACCACAATCTGACGTATCGAAGGATATCAGTTGAATGTTTTGAAAGCACTTACAAAATTACAAACAGAGGAGGAAATTGGAGCATTCTCAATTTGGGTGAATATATTTAAAACAATAATTTTAAGCTCTTAAAAGGCAACTGGTTAAGTCAATTTTAGGAAAAGCCAAAATCAATTAGGAACTAGAATTTTAGCTTTCATCTTCAATCTTTCCCTTAAAACATTCTTACTACGTCTGGAATGTTTTATAGCAAATATTATACTCAAAATCTTTTCTTCACTCGAAGCTTTATAAATAATGCCAAAAAAAAATCCTCCATAAATTAAAATTTTCCATTATATGCATCATAAGCATTTATTTTTTATATTTTAATATATCACATTTTCTTTCAAAATATAAGAAAACCAGCATAGGTACACTCTGGCGTATACGTAACTTCTTCTCGTTCTAAGAAATAACACCTTAGCGTGTGTCTTACACCTTAATGACAATAAATAAATAACGAAGGACATCAAATTCTTATTACCTGACAAGGATCTCCCTCTCTCTCTCTATGTCTTCCTGCGAAACCCCTTTCTTCAGGTGAATGACTTAATTAATTGCCATATACAATATACAAAAATAAACAAACAAACTCACACTAACCCATTTTGTTATACTATATGTGCAGTTAGTTACGTATATAGTAAAATGAATGACTATCCCTTAAGAAATTATGGCAAACATTAATTCAAATATAACCTCTCACACATAAAATAACAAGATTTCACATAAATTATTCAAAAAGATTCACGGCTTCATTCCAGTTTCATTCTATTCTATTATGTTA
This sequence comes from Eupeodes corollae, assembly GCF_945859685.1. Taxonomy (NCBI): domain Eukaryota; kingdom Metazoa; phylum Arthropoda; class Insecta; order Diptera; family Syrphidae; genus Eupeodes; species Eupeodes corollae. Next base: position 253,396,901 of record NC_079147.1, read on the forward strand.
GACTTTTATGCTTACAAAATATCTATATACGCATACATATATCTATGTACATTGTATATTACACACTCACCAGCATATAATAATTAATTAATATTACAATATAATTTGATTACATTTCACAGTAACATACAATATAGCACACACATACATAGATATAGTGTATAGTTATTCATACAATAATAATTACCATCTTTGTTGGAAATGTTAAGTCATATTGTTCTTGCTTCATAGAGGGGGGTAATTTTAGTGTTATGGTAACAAAACCCTACAGTCTGAGGGGTGAAGTTGAATATTTGAATACACTAATTATTAGACGCCACAAATTATTTGTTTTTAAGTTTTATCAAGGATATAATTAAGTATTTTTTTGAAAAAAAATCCATTTAACCCTTTTTTTATAAATCAAAAAAACTGAAAAAAAAAATGTGTCACCTCCAACATTTTACGACTTAAATATGATTTCATCTCAAAAACAATTTTGTGCAACGAACAATAATGTTTTTGACATCTGATAAAATTTTGAAAAAAATCGAATTGACATTTTTATTTTCGACTCAAATATCTTTTCAAAACTTTGAGATAACAGCTTCTAATTAATTTTTACTTATAAGCAATATTGTTTTCAACATAAGGAGAAATTTTGAGAAAAATCGAATTAGCGGTTTTCTTACAAAAAATTAAAAACCTAAAAAAAAATTAACAAAAGTTGGTAAAAATTGATTTTCGACTGAAATAACTTTTCAAAAATTTAAAATATTGGCTTCAAACTTATTTTATTTCACAGAAAATATTGTTTTCGATATTCAGTAATTTTTATATTTTCATAAAAAATAAAATCTACAAAAATTAGTTCTAAAATTTGGTAAAAATTGATACGAGTACATACAGACAAACTTTTAAGCAAGACAAATCGACAGACGGGATGTGAAGTTATCAGTGTGGGTCGCATCCCAGCCTCTTTTTTTACTGTTGAATTAAGCAACATTTAACTCTTAACTCTATTTTATTATGTTTAACACTTGAACTATTGTTGTAAACTTACCATAATTCTAAACAGTATACATTTTCTTAACCTCAATTATATTTTATTCAATTCTGTTTTATAATAAACTGAAGTCAACTCGAGTCGACACTTTTATTCGTTTATATCCTCGACATCCTTAATTACTTTTAACAGGTTATGGGCCCAGTCCCTTCGGAATAAAAACTAAAGTAAATTAAAATAATTATTTTTTGACACAATGACTTTTTTTACTGGAAAAATCCGACTTTTTATAAAGTAATTGGGAAAATTATTTAAAATGGAAGCCTCAAATGGAGGCAGTTTTGGACGAGAGTCGTTTGTTAAAAATTGTGCTGGGACTAGAAACTAAACCATTAACAGATGCTGCTAAAATCGAGGATTGGAATACGAAGGACATGGATGCTAGATGCGAGTTTATTATTGCTATGGAACCCGCCCAAGTTTCTCTGGTGCGATCTTACACTACGTCCAAGGAACTTTGGGATTTTTTGAAGAACAGAAGGTGGAGGAATTTCGTAAGTTCATTAATGTCAACCCTCCAGGTTGGGGGTTGTGCCGTCAGGGTGACTTCCTGGCCACGTAAAAAATACCTATAGTTGCGAAGCACCAACAAGCCTCGGGTACGGACGGATTCATTGTTGACAACCCACGCAAACGAAATAAGGACAACGAACTTCGGATCTGTACGTGGAATGTTAGGTCCCTTAACAGACCACGTGCAGCCGAGCAATTAGCGGAAGCCCTAAACTGCTGCAAGGCAGATATTACTGCCCTCCAAGAAGTGCATTGGGATAAACCGGGCAAACGCAAACTAAAAGACTGCGATATCTACTACGGCGACTGCTACCGAGAACAAAGACAGAGTCTATTTGGGTGTGGATTTGTTGTTGGAACTAGGCTCAGGCAAAAAGTCTTGCGTTTCAACAGTGTGAGCGAGCGCATCACGACAATCCGCATCAAGGCTATATTCGCCCACATAAGCTTAATATGCGCGCATGCACCAACAGAGGAGAAAGATGAAGACACCAAAGACATATTCTTTGAGCTCTTGGACAAGACATATGAGCAGTGCCCTGGCTATGACATTAAAATTGTCTTAGGAGATTTTAATGCCAAGCTAGGAAGAGAAGACATCTATGGTGGCATAATCGGGAGATACAGCGTGCACGACACTACCTCCGACAATGGATTCAGGCTGGTCGATTTCGCTGCGGGGCGAGACGTTCTGGAAGCTAGTGCGCAGTTCACACATCTTAATATCCACAAGGGGACATGGAAATCTCCTGATCAATCAACCGTCAACCAGATTGACCACATTGCGATCGATGTACGACACTTCTCCAGTATCCAGGATATCCGAACATTCCGAGAGGCCAACATTGACTCGGACCACTACCTCGTTGTAGCCAAGGCACGGCTACGGATATCCCGATCCATGCCAAAACAAGGAAGTACTGTGAGAAAATTCGACGTTAGACGGCTACAATTGCATGAGGCTGCCATGTCCTTTTCCGATCGATTCTCTAATAACCTCTTAAGGAGTCCTATGCTGCCTGCATTAAGCATTGAAAACCAGTGGCAACATTGCCTTGCAGCTATCAGAGATGCCGTCTCTGAAGTGCTAGGTTTCAGTGAAACTCCTGTTTTGACGACGAATGCCGGCAAGCACACGCAATGAAACAGCAGGCACACAAAACGGCGCTGCACAAAAGGACCAGAGCTGCTCTCGAGCTCTATGAGCAGAAGAGTAGAGAGGAACACCGGCTTCTTAGATGGAAAAAAGAGAGCATGAGAAGTGCGCGATCAGGGAGATAAAGGAATTCGTAAATTTTACCAAAAGGTAAAAAAAACCTCCCAAGGGTACCAGCCACGAACCGAAGCCTGTAAGGACGATCAGGGGAACATCGTAGTAGAACCGCAGTCTCTGTTGTGAATATGGAAAGAACACTTCTCCAAATTATATAACGGCGATGACGAAAAGAATTCCGCTGTAAGGGAGATAGAACCACTCAACCAAGGCGACGCAGATCAACAATTCCCCCTACCCGACCTCGACGAAGTGATCATAGTATGCTCGATACATAAGAAAAGGGATCCTCTAAATTGCTCCAACTACAGAGGCACCAGTCTCCTCATCATTTCGTATAAGATCCTCTCTGCCGTATTATGTGAACGTCTGAAGCCGTTCGTCAACAATTTAATAGGTCCTTATCAGTTGTTGACGAACGATAGGAAAGTCCACTATCGACCAAATATTCAAACTACGGCAGATCTTTGAAAAAACAAAGGAGCTTCAAATCGAGACCCACCATCTCTTTATCGATTTTAAAGCCGCTTATGACAGAATCAATAGGGAAGAACTCTACAGAGCATTTTCTAGTTTTGGCATTCCTGTCAAACTTATTCGTTTGTGCAGAATGCCACTTCGACGCTGCTCTATCAAGGTCGGAAAAGATCTCACCGATGCATTTGATGTCAAAAAAGGTTCTAGACAAGACTATGCACTGTCATGCGACTTCTTCCATATCTTTCTGCAAAGAATTGTGCAAAACTCAACTGTCAACCCAATGAGGACAATCATTCAGAGCATCATCTAATTACTCGGATATTGACATAATTGGAAGATAAAAGCGTGATGTCATTGGGGCGTTTTTGAGCATTGTGACAGAAGTGAAGAAGATGGGTTAAGTGGTCAATGAGGGAAAGACCAAGTATATGCTGTCATCAAAAAAGGACACTTAACAACGACGTCTTGGACAAAACGTCACCATGGATAGCTATAACTTTGAGGTAGTTAAGGACTTTGTCTACCTAGGCACCGCTATTAATACAGACAACGATACCAGCGCTGAAATCAAACGAAGAATAACTCTTGCAAATCGCTGCTTCTTTGGACTTAGAAGGCAGCCCAGAAGGTCTTCGAATCCAATCCCGAGGGACAGCGCAGATAGGAAGACCACGACTCAGGTGTCGCACTCAGGTGGGAGAGGACCTCAACGAACCTGGCGTGCGAAACTGAAGACAGCAAGCTAGGGACCGAGCTGGCTGAAGACGCATGTTGGTTGAGGCCCTGGTCCGCCCCGGACTGTAGCATCACCTTAAGTAAGGAATTAACTAAATAATAGACACATTTTTATGTTCATGTTTAGGAAATAACACTCTAGTTACAATTCTATAATAATTCAAGTTTTCTTTATTAATTAAAAATACATCTTACTCCAAACTGAGGTTTAAGGAGAAGACCAAGTGTGATCTATCTCAAAATAGATGTCTATCGGGAGTCTAAGTATTTGGTATGATTTCAAAGTTGTACCAACTTAAACAAATAAAAGGCATTGCCATATAATTGATTAAATCTTAGTACAATTATAAATATTTAAATATACTACACAAATGATTTGCAATTTAATTATATTGCGATCATAAATTTAGATGTAAGATATCATATCTTTAAAGTTGGATCAAACTGCACACAGTGTACAAATTTGACTAAAATCTACTAAGAAGTTTAGGAGTCCATCGCGGACAAACATCGTGATACGTAATTTATATGTATTAGATTGTGGCGTTATACAAAAATGGGAAGTGCATAATACAAAAACTAAAATTGCCAGCATTATTTTGCATATGATGATATAGTTTGACTTCAAATTCAATTTTTGACAGTCCTTTCTGCATTATTATCTGTATAACAAAATTTATTTGATGTCGATTTCCTACTGGAGCTATGGACTGCGAACAAATCTTCCCGAACGTACGTGCACACGAACGTAAATACATCTATCTTAAAATCTTTTATTTCGACTCTAGGGACCTTGAAAATTCGAGAAATGGCAAAATTTTCAATTCGACAAATAAAAACGATAACAATAAATTTCTATGGGAAGTTAAAAAATAAATATTGAGGACCTGAAATCAAAAAATATTTTTCACGTCGAATATATTATAAACAAAAGATGATATTACACCCAAGATAATCTTATTCAACAACGAGTAATGTTTTTGACATCCGGTAAAATTCAAAACAAAAATCGAAGAAGAATTTAAGAAAAGACTGTTACTGAAAATGTAATTTCGGATTAAAATGTATTGCGAAAATATAAAACTTAATTAATTTTACAAAATGTTGATGATAGAAAAAGCTATAACAAAATCTAATCGACGGTTTTGTGTATAAAAAATAAAAACCTGATAAAAACACCCCACTTAATTGGTTTAACGTCCCTAATAACTTGAAAAACAGCTTGATTGTATACTTTACCAAGGTATTCAAATGACGATTTTGCTTATTACAGCAAATATAATTAGTTAACAATAAATTGGACTAATATATACATACCTATCCTCTTTCTGGTTATTTTTTTATTCAAATTCTCTTTTGATTTTGTAAAATTAGAAACAACTTCCGATTCTGGATTTAACTACGATTCCATTTAAATTCAATCTTTTAGTCTCCTTTCGATCCAACGTAGCCATATATACCTATGTACCTGGATAGAAAGCTAAATTCGGATTCGTTCCGATTTTTCAATCCACCCTTGTAATCTGGGTTTTAATTCACCATAATTCAAATAGTTTGGAATCCATGCATTTTATTTTACTCAATGAACACGACCATTGCTTCTCTTCGCTTCCATCATCGGCCGCCATGACATATTTTAGTTCATTTCCGCTCTACACTTTCCGTTGACCTTTGGCAGTACCTACCTGATTGTGAAATTCTTGTGCTCGAGTTTGTCTCGAATTCGAAACCAAAAAATTAATTAAAAATATTTATTTTCATTGTGCGGTAAAAAAAGTTTAAATAAAATGTTAAATTAGGTTCATGCAATAAAATAATCGATTAATTGCGAGGTTGAGTGTAAAATGTTCTTTGTAAAATGTGAATTACAGTTCAATTATTTTTTTTTCTTTCATCGTCGTCGCGGCGCGTTGATTGGTTGGTCGGTTCTGTTTTGTTGGTAATGTTAATTGGCGGTTAAATTTGAAAATTTGAATTCGGGTTTTTTGGTGTTAAGTTCGTGAGAGCAAAATAAGAAAAATTATTTTAATTGTGTAGTGAAAAAGTGAATATAAATAAAAGTTCGATTATTAATAAAAGGCGTTATAATTCTTTAAATTATTTAAATCGTATGTGTTGTCTTGTATCGCGTTTGGTCCCGGTTGTGTTGACATAGAAGTGAATGTTTGATGTCGATTTTTTGGGAGTATAATTTGAATGAAAATGGGTAAGGAACTTTATTTTACATTAAACATCTTGACAAATTAAGCTAAGAACTTTAAGAATAAATTGAAGTTTTAGCTGTTTTCTATTGAGATATTTGATTAGTTTAAACATTTTTGAAATATTTTAGCAGTTTTTAATTTTGTATTGAAATCTGTCGATTGAAATGACGACGTGTTAATATTTTACTAAGGGGACGACATGATGTTTTTCACAACATAAAAGTGTCACATTGATTTAGGAAAGTTTGTTTGTTTTGGAGGTTTGTTAAAATGTTTAGTTACTCATTTCACTAGAATCAGGAATCAACAGTGTTTAGGAGCTTTAAAATATAATAAGTAATGTGCAAATTTGAAGATATTTGACTTTCCGTTTACAAGAGTTTTTACTTTATGTTGCTGACAGTTCATAAACTTGCTCTAACGCATGCCTTATCCTTGACTTCAGTTCAGATAGTTTGAAGACAATATTTATAACTTTTGAAAAACCCATCCACCTGGGTGCGCCACCTGAGTCGCGGTCTTCCTCTACTGCGCCGGCCGTCCCTCGGGATTGGATTCGAAGACCTTCCGGGCTGGAGCGTTGATGTCCATCCGCTCTACATGACTTAGCCATCTAAGCCGTCGGACTTTAATTCTGCTAACTAGGTCAGTTCGTCGTTATATCTTCTCCTCCATTCTCCATCTATGTGTACGGGACCAAAAATCACCCGAAGATTTTTTCTCTCGAAGCTATCATCTTTCTTTCAGGGTCCAGGCCTCAGCGCCATAAATGAGAACCGGGATGATGAGTGTCTTATAGATGGTGATTTTAGATGCTCGAGAGAAGAATTTACTTCTCAATTGCCTTCTAAGTCCAAAGAAGCAGCGATTTGCAAGAGTTATTCTTCGTTTGATTTCAGCGCTGGTAGACAAAGTCTTCAACTACCTCAAAGTTATAGCTGTCCATGGTAACGTTTTTACCAAGACGTCGTTGTTCAGTGTAACTTTTTGATGACAGCATATACTTGGTCTTGCCTTCTTTGACCACTAAACCCATCTTCTTCGCTTCCAACGCAATGCTCAAAAACGCTCCACTGACATCACGCTTTGATCTTCCAATTATGTCAATATCATCTGCGTATCCGAGTAATTGGATAGACTTTTGGAAGATTGTGCCTCTAGTGTTGACGGTTGAGTTTTGCACAATTCTTTCCAGAACGATGTTGAAGAAGTCGCATGACAATGCATCGTTTTCTCTTAAACTTTTTTTGACATCAAATGCATCGGTAAGATCTTTTCCGACCTTGATAGAGCAGTGTGCATTCTCCATGGTCATTCTGCACAAACGGATAAGTTTGACAGCGATGCCAAAACTAGACATTGCTCGGTAGAGCTCTTCCCTATAGATGCTGTCATCCGCGGCCTTAAAATCGATAAAGAGATGGTGGGTATCAATTTGAAGCTCCTGGGTTTTTTCCAAGATCTGCCGTAGTGTGAATATTTGGTCGATAGTGGACTTTCCTGGTCTGAAGCCACACTGATAAGGACCAATCAGGTTGTTGACGAATGGCTTCAGACGTTCACATAATACGGCAGAGAGGATCTTATACGCAATGTTAAGGAGACTGATGCCTCTGTAGTTGGCGCAGTTTAGAGGGTCTCCTTTCTTATGTATCGGGCACACTATGCTGAGATTCCACTCATCGGGCATGCTTTCTTCCGACCAAATTTTGCAGATGAGTTGGTGCATGCTCCGTACCAAGTCATCGCCTGCTGCTTTGAATAGTTCGGCAGCGATGCCGTCAGCTCCAGCAGCTTTGTTTGACTCAAGTTTAGATGTAGTTATCTTCACTTCGTCGAGGTGGGGTTAGATGAATTGTTGATCTGTGTCGCCGAGGTTGAGTGGTTCTATCTCCCTTACAGCGGAATTCGGTTCGTCATCGCCGTTATATAATTTGGAGAAGTGATCTTTCCATATTCTCAGCATCGACCGCGGTTCTACTACGATGTTCCCCTGATCGTCTTTACCGGCTTCGGTTCGTGGCTGTACCCTTGGGAGGTTGTTTTACCCTTTTGGTAAAATTTACGAACCACATTCCTGTTGTGACATCCCTCTATCTCTTCGATCACGCGCTTCTCATGCTCTCTTTTTTTCCATCTAAGAAGCCGGTGTTCCTCTCTCCTCTTCTGCTCGTAGAGGTCGCGAGCAGCTCTGATCCTTTTGTGCAGCACCGTTTTGTATGCCGGCATTTGTTCTTAAACCAAGAGTTTCGCTGTGGTGGCCGTGTGAAACCTAGCATTTCAGAGGGGGCATATCTTTGATGGCTGCAAGGCAATGTTGCCACTGGTTTTCAATGCTTAATGCAGGCAGCATACGACTCTTTAAGAGGTTATTAGAGACTCGATCGGAAAAGGACATGGCAGTCTCTTGCGATTGTAGCCGTCTAACGTCGAATCTTCTCACAACACTTCCTTGTTTTGTAGTATTTGTACCTTCGCTACAACGAGGTAGTGGTCCGAGTCAATGTTGGCCTCTCGGAATGTTCGGATATCCTGGATACTGGAGAAGTGTCGTACATCGATCGCAATGTGGTCAATCTGGTTGACGGTTGATTGATCAGGAGATTTCCATGTCCCCTTGTGGATATTGAGATGTGTGAAGTGCGTACTCGATACCAGAACGTCCCGCCCCACAGCGAAATCGACCAGCCTGAATCCGTTGTCGGAGGTGGTATCATGCAAGCTATATCTCCCGATTATGACCATGGTGGCCAGTTGATATCGCCACGACGAGAAATAAGGTGGCCAGAAAATGTCTTCTACATTAAAGCCATATTCTTTTGAGTTGTGCGGCATGTGGCATCGTCTTCTTGAAACCACATATTCCTCAAGTCGTAATATGTAATAGCATTCAAAATAAATCGGTTATCATGTGCCCAAAACGCTCCGAATTGACGGTGACAACCGTTCGATTGTCATTTTCGAAGAAGTAAGGTCCAATAACACCTCCGGACCAAAGAGCGCACCAATCAGTTACTTCTTGTGGATGTAATGGCTTTTCTTCAATTACTTGAAGATTCTCAGAACCCCAAATACGACAACTTTGTTTATTAACATACCCAGTGAGTGCTTCAGCTTCGTCGTTCGGACAATGTTGTTGGAAAAATCGCCTGTTGTTCAAGCACCCAGTCGACACATCAACAACGACGGACGTTTTGAATGGTCTGCTGGCTTCAGTTTTTATATAAGCTATTCTTTATACGGATGCAAGTAGGTGTAGATCCAAATGAAAAATACGCCATAATGTGCCGTAAGACAGTTCTAATTCCTGAGAACGACGAGGAATCGACACATTTGGGTCTTCTCTCAAGCTTTCACGAAACGATGATGCACACAAAAATTTGTTTAACAACTTAGTTTGACGAATGTCGAATACCAGCTTTATACTTTTGGAACCCCAAAATGGATAACCCGATCCATATACACAATATTTACCTCAGCCAGTTGTATAAGGGTTACTGTCGAAATACTGTATGGATCAAAATGCTGTTTTTCAAAATTCTGTATTTCAAGATTCCTTATATCAAAATTCTGTACTTCAAAATGCTGTAAATAAGGCTTAAAGATAAAAATTGTTTGACAATGTAAAAAAGCGCGCACTTTTGACCATACATTATTTTAAAATAAACATTTCGAACCGCTCCCGTTTTATAACCACACCAGTTGACTTTTATCATTTGCAACTTAACTTCAGAGACTACAATCTTAATTAGTCCTTTTTGAATAGGAAACAAACCTAAGGAGGCAGTTTCTTCCACTTCTACTAATAAAAAGCTTTACAGACAGAACGTGCTATCATCTATGCGCTTTCAAGCGATAAATTTACATAAGCGCTGAGCATAACTGACTTCAACTTGAAGAACGAAGGAAGATATGTTTTAAATATTTTCTAATCATTTCAAACAAGTGAGATATTTCAGTTGGAACTGATGAATTTTTCCCACTGCTGGTATTTTTATTTTTTGACATTAGAAAGTTGTCCAAAGGGCAAGTCATGGAGTTGGAAAAAAAATTGCACATGCTGACAAAACCAATTCGTTAGAATTCTCATCTATTCTACTCTTCAAGTCTCGTTTTAAGAAGTTGAAAATGCTTCTGTCCAATCCAGAAATTGGACGAATCCTTCACTTGTTGCACTTACTCCCGTTTTTTCCACGGTCATGAAAGTGCTGAATAATTATTAGCTTAAGGAAGATCGAAGATCGAAGACTTTTTAATGACCAGCAGTATGGATTTTGCGTTAATACGTCTACTTGTGGACCAAGCAGTGGAACAAATTTTTACATCGTTTTGAGGAAAGCAAAATTATTGCGATTGATAACTCAAAAACTACAGATGATGAGGGTTTTTGACGAATTCCTCCCTTATTGATTCAGTACTAATCTTTCGGACCGTTCAATACAAGTAGTATTGGATGATTTCAAGTCTGTAGTTTCTCCAACTTTCTCTCTTATCTTATTTAATGATGTCTTGTCTTCAACTTCTAATCCAATTGATTGTGTTTCTGACGGTAGAACTTTTAAATTTGCGTATTTAGGACTTCATCTTATTAAGTTCCGACCTGAGTTAAGTTTAATTCTCTTCGTCAGATCTGACTACAATCTACTTAAGTTAAGTCCAAAACTTGAGTATAACTTCCATTTCCATCTCCAATTTGGTTTTAGTGTGAAGAACAGATACAGATATTCGTTCTTTAGCCGTACTGCTCGAATGTTGAATTCAATGTTCTGTCTTTTATGTTCTGATGTGAATCCACAGCCACTTTCTAACCCTCACTCTTAAATTGAGACCTAAACAAACTTAACTAAATTGTTCGTAAGAAGAACTAAGGTTAAGCTTAGAGCAAGTACTTGGTATCCAGTTAGGTGCTTAATTCCATGTTTATTCAGCCTCATGTTATAATGATTTTTATGCACGCACAGGATGTTGAGTGTTTCAAGAAAAAAAGAAAAGAACTACGCATGAAATTACTTCCGCTGTTAGAAGGAAGTCTTTGATGTTTTGTTTTATAGGCAATTTTGAGATATAAATGGAACCCTTATGAATTTAATTTTTAATTCACTTTTTCTTGAGAGCGAAAGTGATGTTGTTTTCATTATTTCTGTTTTTTGTTTTTGTAAACATCAAAGTGACTTAGACTTAAGTGAAAGAAATTGTTCGCACCTAATATTTCGTAGAAGTCTATTTTAAGGTTAGTTAATTATTTAAATACATTCGGAGAAAAACTTTAAGTGTTAAAACGGAGATGTTTTTTTATAAATATTGAATTTCTTAGAAGTCTTATATATTGTAGATATGATTTACTGTGTATTGGAGGCTAAGATTCAGGTCACCGGTCTTCAGAATACAAACTTGATTAAGTACAGAAGCTTTCGTTTCAAAATACTTACTTCTAATTCTTGGGTAACAACGTTTTATTCATACATTTTTGATTAGACAATTTTCGGTGCAACAAAAACATAGGAAGTCCTATTTAAGGTTCGTTCTGTGTTTGCGTCTTTAATTGCTTAATTTTTCTTGGTGATAACTTAAATTTAAAATCCTTGACCTAAGACAGTATCGCCGTATATCAACGGTTCTTAGAGCTTTAATGGTTTACGCTGGCTGTGGCTCAACAGTCCGTCGAGAACTAGAGCCTAGTGTCTTACTACTCTCAACCATTCCAGTGTGCGAGTAATGTTGTCAGTCATTAATATAAAACTTAATTATTTTTTTTAAATATTGTTTTTGTTGTGCCACCATGCCTATTCTACTTAAAACTAAACCCTAAAACTATAAAACAAGTATGTAAGCCGGCCAAGGCTTAAAACCCCATCCCGACTTTCCACTATTAAGTGACGATTGAAGCCACCAAAACTGGTTCTCTTGCTTCACCCTATCAGTTCGTTCCGTTCGGGCACAGCCCTACTGAACCAAAGGAGCTCTGCTCCGCATTGTCCCATGAAGTCCGATTGTACAGGAGTCGCCTATCCACGGTTCGTCGTCTGACGTGGTAGATTAGCGGAACTGCCAATCTATCCTGTATTAGGCAGCATCTATCTAAGAAGAGGAATGCCTTTGATGGAATAAAGCCGCTCAAGCGTGCACTTTCAAAATATTCGTTGTTTGAATAGAACACCCCGAAAACTAAATTGTTGTAGAAGACATAGCTTTTGCAATGTGACCTTGAACGAGTTTTTATCACGAAATTGTCAATTCTGTTGATTTGAGCCCCGTTGTATAGGACCTCGTTTGAATAGTAATGCACATAAGAAGATTCGGCTGTTCGATATAAGCCGGTACAGCGTCGTAAACACTGCCGCTCGAACACCCTAAACTTCTCCATCTGGGAAGGGCAACGTTGAACCACACAGGACAACCATAAACGATCATTGGCCGTATGAGGGCCATGTAGCAAATTACCTTCACTCTGGGGTCAAGCCGACTGCTAAAAAACAGCCGTTTCGTCAGAGCGAAGGCTAATCTGGCCCTGGTCAGAGCAGCATTTATATGTCTGTCGAAATATAAATACTGATCTAACCAGATACCGAGGTACTTCACTACACTTTTGCTCGCTAATGGCTGCCCGTGAAGATCAACGATGACCATTTTGCTCCAATTCTTGCACGTATCCCTCGTGGCCCTAGCCAACGGAGTGCGAAACAGAATTGTCTCCGACTTCTGGACATTTATTTTCAGTTTCCAGTCGTTGCAATATCGCTGAATCTTGTCGAAATCACGCTGATAGAGAATTCTAATAACCTCAACTTTTCGGGCCGTTCTGTACGCAATTAGATCGGTGTCGTACGCAATTGCCTTTGTAAGACTACCTATCAGATCGCTGGTGTAAATGCTGAAGAGAATCGGCGAACTCAGCTCCCTGTTGAAGACCATTTTTAATTGAGAATGTTGTGGTAGACGTTACATTACCACTTTTGACAACAAACTTTCTTCCGTTGAGCATATCATAAAGTATAGACAACAATGGCTTGCTTATGCCAAGCCTGCTCAGTTTCAGGTAAAGACCCTTTAACCATACGGTATTAAAGGCCTTTTCCAAATCAAGTAGAACAGCCCCTGTGCATTGTTGTTTTGATTTATTCCATTGGATATCAGAAACAAGTTTAGACGCAGCATGAATTGTGTCATGACCCGCCTTGAACCCGAACTGTTTATCCGGAATTATTTTGTTGTCCGCAGCCCACTTAGTCGGAGCCCTACTGATGATCATTTCGAAAACTTTCCCGATGCTCGGAAGAAGACTTATCGACCGACGATTTGACGAGTTGGAGTTGTCCTTTCCCTTTTTCGGGAGAGGATGAACCACAGCGGTCTTCTAGTGCACTGGATAATATGCATTCTTCAGTGCATTGTTGAAGAGTGTGGTGTAAATGTCAATTGCCTCCATCGGTAAATGTCTTAGTACAACGTTGGATATACCATCGACAACTGCTGACTTTTTGTTTTTTATTGAATTGAAGATGAGCTGAAGGCTCAACCTTCGTCACTAACAAGGGACTTGATCCCGTTTGCTCAGCGATTATGGCATTTGCCAAGGTATCGTCATTGAACCGCATGAAACCGCGGTTCTCAGAACTTAGATCGCCATTGTGTCATATCATTTCGAAGGTAAAAGTGATTGAGTAGGGCTCTGTTTTCCAGGTCGTGGTTGGGGCGAATGCTGAAAAGCAGCTCCCACCGCCTCCACTTTTTCCTTCGGACCTTCAATTTTAAAAAAGTCATCGTCAAAGATGGCTTCTTTTGGATCTATTTGCGCTGTCCTAGGTACGTCTCTGTTCTCTTCAGTTTTTTGTAGTTTCAGACACGGAATTTTATCACCGTTCTTTTTCCTGAATATCTTGTTGTGATTTTAGGGAACATACTAGGGTTACTGGAATTAACTGACCGGATCTTGCGATCCCAGTTCTTGTTAATTGATAACCTGTAGTTCTCCTTAATCAACGGATTGATATTTTTTATTGACGACTTCAGAAAGGAACCGCTTCTTGGATGGCGTTTTTTAGTAGCCAGCAGTTCGAAGCCATATTCAACGCTGTAAAGATTCATCAAATTAAAAAGATGGATACCTCTGGGATTACTATGTTGATTTCCCCAATCTTCATGTTTTGCTTTTAAATCACCGGCCAAGATGAAATAGTTTTCTTCCAAGCTCAGTTTAGGTCCCATAAAAAGAATCTCGAGCTCTGAAGTAAAATAAGTAACCTGTAACATAAGCCGCAATTATAAACATCCGCTTTATTTGAGCGAGAGAGATGCATACAACGCAAACTTCTAGCGTCTTGAGCTTTTTGCATTGCATTTTTTAAGACTCGTTTGGCTACCTCAGTTCTCACCAGCTATCAACGGTTTTTGCGAAATTTGAACAGATTTCTATGCCTGTCAGTGTTTTATGCTGGCAAATTAGGCAAAAATTCTCAAAGGCTATCAACAACTTTCACATGCTATCAACAACTTACGCTGACTATCACGGTTCTTACCAGCTATCAGTCTTCGTCGACTATTAACAGATTCTACTGGATATGACTTACGTTGGCTGCCAATAGCTTTCACTGAGCAGCTTATGGATATCACAGTTCTTACCGGCTCTCAACGGTTTAACCTGGGTAATAAAAACTTACGCTGTTTATCATAGTTCTCAGCGACTATCGACGGTTTTTGCCTTATTTTAAGAGCTTTTTTTGCGGCTGTCAGCAGCTTACGCTGGCTATAATATTCTTCACAGGCTATTAACCGCTTTTGTGGGCTTACAATAGCTTTCGATGTCTATCACGGTTTCCACCGGCTAATGATTTTGCTTCACGACTCACTCTTTACTACATGTAACGGTAAATTTATCAAAACTTACCTTTTGTTTTCCTCCGGAAGACTGCGGATTTTGACTGGCGTTCTAATAATTCCCGAGTCGTTTAAAGTCTCTATTGATCTTACTTATCCAACTTGGTGGCAAAAGTAGATGTGAACAGAATAAAATTTGTTATACTAAATTATGAATCGTAATACATTAATATTTACTTATGAAAACTGTAATTATCAGGTTTTTCAATACGAGCGCTACAAAAGTTTTTTTTTTAAACAAAACAAAAACGGTTTTAGATATCAATGTAATTCTTTAGTCCTGTGAAGGTACGTTTAATTTTATTATGTAAAGAACTCGATTTCTTTTGCATGTCCACCACGGGCACGTTTGCAGAAGTCCAGACCCTGAACCCAATTTTCGACAGTTTTCAAGCATAAATCGGCCGATACTACTGCTATTTTACATTTGATATTCGTACGAAGTTCATCAATCTTCGTTGGCTTGTTGGCATAGACCATAGACTTGACATAGCCACACAGGAAATAGTCTTACGGCGTCAAATCGCATGACCGAGGTGGCCAAGAGACTGAACTATTTCTTGAAAGAACACGTTCTCCAAACTTAGTTTCCAATAAATTGATTATTCAATGTATGGATTTTGGCGGAATATGCGGACAAAACCTATTTTTCTGAAAGTAGGATTTTTTTTAAACAGAACGTGTTTCTTATAGTTAATTGATTAACACGTTGTTTGCAAGAATGCAAAACGTCAAACTACTCGTAGAGGCGAATTAAAAAGGAGAGCGAAGCGAACTAAAAAGTGTTACAAGACAGCAAAATAAGTGCTGCCACTAAGCTAGTTCACAAAGAGGGTGGGTTCACTAGAACTATCTTACTTACTTTACTTAAGGTAGCGCTACAGTCCTGTGTGAACTAGGGCCTCACCCAACAAACTTCTCCATCTAGCTCGGTCCCTAGCTAGATGTCTCCAGTTTCGCGCTCCAAGTTGGGTGAGGTCACCTTCCACTTGTGTGCGCCACCTGATCCGCGGTCTTACTGTGGGTGTGGATTCGAAGACTTTCCGGGCCGGAGCATTGGTTTCCATGCGCTCTACGTGACCCAGCCATCTTATTCGTTGGACTTTTACTCTTCTTGCTAAGTCTACGTCGCTGTACAGTCCGTACAGTTCGTCGTTCCATCTTCTCCTCCACTCCCCTTCGATGCATACGGGACCGTAGATCACACGAAGAACTTTTCTCTCGAAGAGACCCAAGGTGCTTTCATCCGCTTTTGTCATGGTACATGCTTCTGCACCGTACAGCAGGACGGGGATGATAAGGGTCTTATATAGCAACACTTTGGTCCCTGGAGAGAGGACTTTACCAATCAATTTCTTTCTTAGCTCAAAGAAACAGCGGGTAGCAAGAGTTATTCTGCGTTTGATTTCAGCGCTGGTGTTGTTTTCTGAGCGGAGCCTAGGTAGACGAAGTCCTTGACTACCTCAAAGTTACGTTTGTCGATGGCTACGTTTTGACCAAGACGTCGGTGTTGTATGTTCTTTCTTGACGACAACATGTACTTTGTTTTTCCTTCATTAACCTTTGAACCCATTTTTGCCACCTCTGCCTCAATACTCACAAAAGCCCCATTGACATCACGCTGAGTTCTTCCGATTATGTCAATGTCATTAGCATATGCCAGTAATTGGACAGACTTTTGAAAGATAGTGCCTCTAGTGTTGACGTGTGAGGTCTGCACTATTCTTTCAAGCACGGTGTTAAAAAAATTGCATGACAGCGCATCACCTTGTCTAAAACCTTTTTTGACATCTAAAGGTTCGGTTAAGTTGTTTCCAACCTTTAAAGAGCAGCGTGAATTCTCCATGGTCATCCTGCACAAACGGATGAGTTTGGCAGGTATGCCAAAACTTGACATGGCTCTATACAGTTCGTCCCTGTAGATGCTGTCATATGCGGCCTTGAAATTGATGAAAAGATGGTGGGTGTCGATTTGGTGTTGTTGGGTTTTTTCCATAATCTGCCGTAATGTGAATATTTGATCAACTGTAGACTTTCCCGGTCTAAAACCACACTGATAAGGACCTATCAGGTTGTTGACGATGGGCTTTAGACGTTCACATATTACGGCAGAGAAAATTTTATAGGCGATGTTAATAAGACTTATTCCTCTATAGTTGGTGAAGTTGAGAGGGTCTCCTTTTTTCAGGATCGGGCAAACAATACTGAGGTTCCATTCATCGGGCATGCTTTCTTCCGATCATATCTTGCAGATAAGTTTGTGCATACTCCTAACCAACTTATCTCCAGCTGCTTTAAAGAGCTTGGTGTTCAAGCCATCCGCTTCAGCGGCTTTATTAGACTTCAGCTTAGATATGACAATCTTTACTTCGCCTAAGTCGGGAGGACGGAATTCAGTTCTTTGTCACCGTTATACAGTCTGCAGAAGTGGTCCTTCCATATCGTCATTATTGACTGCGGTTTCACTATGATGTTTCCACTTTCGTTTTTGCAGCCTTCGGTTCTAGGTTTATGTACCTGTGAATTTCGTTTCACCTGTTCGAACCTCATTCCTGCTCTTATACCTCTCAATATCTTCGACCGCACGCTTCTCATGTTTCCTCTTTTTCCTTCTGAGAAGTCAGTGTCCCTCTCGCCTCTTCTGCTCATAGAGCTCATGAGCAGCTCTCGTCCTGTTATGCAGCGCCGCTTTGCGTGTCTGTTGTTTGGCTGCATTTGCCTACCGACAATCCTCATCAAGGCAATTGTTCCTTTATGGTGGCTGTTTGAAACCCAGCACATCAGAGGCGGCTTCTCTGATTGCATCTTGGCAATGTTGCCAAAGGTTTTCGATACATTGTGTTGGCGGCAGAGAAGTTTGAGAGAGGTTACTTGTAACTCGGTTGGAAAAAGATTTGGCGATCTCTGGCGAATGTATCCGCACGACGTTGTACCTTCTCCCAGCACCTCAGTGTTTTGCCTTGGGTCTGGAAATCCGAAGGCTACAACGAGGTAGTGGTCTGAGTCGATGTTTTTTCCTCGGAAAGTTTGGACACCCATGATGCTGGAAGCGTGTCTGGCGTCGATCGCAATATGGTCAATCTGGTTGACGGTGGATTGATCTGGAGAAGTCCAAGTTTCTTTGTGGAAAACGCGTACTGGCTACCATGAGTTTTGGCCCCGCAGCAATGAGCCTGAATCCGTTGTTGGAAGTGTTGTCGTGCAGGCTGTTCTTCCCGATTATTCCACCAATGATGTCTTCCCTTTCTATCTTGGCATTAAAATCGCCCAGGACAGTTTTAATATCGTAGCTAGGACACTGCTCATAAGTTTTGTCTAGGAGCTGGAAGAACATATCTTTGGTGTTATCGTCTTTCTCTTCTGTGGGGACGTAAGCGCATATAAGGCTAATGTTGCCGAATTTAGCCTTGATGCGTATGGTCATGAGACGCTCATTGATGCACCTATAGCTCAAGTCTTCTTGCCTAAGTCTGGCTCCAATGACGAAGCCGCATCCAAATAAGCGCTGTTGGTTTTCGTGGTAGCAGTCACCATAATAAATATCGCAGTTTTTCATCCTCTTTTTGCCCGGCCCATTCCATCGTATTTCCTGGATGGCGGTGATATCTGTTTTATATCGGTCTAGGGCCTCCGCTTATTCTTCGGCCGCACGTGGTCTGTTAAGGGACCTAACATTCCACGTACATATCTGAAGTTCGTTGTCCTTATTTCGTTTGCGTAGGTTGTCAACAGTAAGTCCGTATCCGAGGCTTGTTGGTGCTTCGCAACTATGAAGTTTTAACGTGGCCAGGAAGTCATCCCGACGGCAGAACTACCAACCTGGAGGGCCAGATCATAATTATAACTCCAAGGATGGGGAGCTGGATAAAACCGCTCCTTATAGTCCTGGGATCCGAATATGTCAAAGAAGCCCTATAAGGTTTTCATTTAGTAGTTCAATCTTACTGGATCTGTAGACGCCACCGTTGATTCCATCTCGAGAATTTATCCGCTGCATTCTGGATAAGTAGAGGTGCCTTAGTGGAAAGACCTATCCCCCCTCTCTCGTTTACAGCCCCCAATATCTTTCCACTGGGGTTGGAACCCAATCTCCAGTTGTGGTACTAGGCACCCGATGTTCACCACGGGGATAGGTGAGAGTAGAAGTTAATAGACAGGGGTGGGGTTTGAGAAAAACCTATGGATGCTTGTGTCCTTTTGAATGCACATGTCTACCATTTGAACATCCATTGACTTTAAATTGCATCACTTTAAAATAGGGAAGGTAATTGAGTATTTTGTGGATGGGGATTGGGGTGGTGATTCAAGTGAAGGAAAATCTTTCACAGTATCGTTGCAGCAGGAGACGTATTTTACTGGGAGTCTTAAGAACAAAATTTGGTAACCTTATCCAGCACAGAGGCAGAGTTCGTAGCTCTTTCAACCGCTGCTAAGGAGGCCGTCTTCAAAAAGAACTTCTTTCCTTTTCGATCTATATTCCCATAAGAACTGTCTTTTGTATTCAGAAAAAAAATCTGACGGCCGACGGTTGTCAAATCGAATGATTTTGGTGGTCGATCAACGTCACCAAAAATGAAATTTTCCGAGAAGGAAAATCCTTAGGTAATAAACTGATAATTGGTCGTGTTAGATGCTATGGCCTCAAGTCTTCGATAAATCTCCCTCTCTCTTCTAATTTGTTCACGATTTCTTAAGCGATCCATTATCGTAAAATGCAAACATTCATCAAACATTATCATACTTCAAATGACAACTGAGTTTGACAGTTAACAAATGCCAGCGCAACCAATTTGAAACCACGCAATGAGTGACCCTTCATTGAGTATTATTGTAACCTCTAAAGGTATGATAAATGTTTATCTCTTGAACTTTATATAGAATTAAAAAAGCAAGTAGTTTACGGAACTAAATGTTTAGTTTTAAAATTGCCATAAATTGTTTGCTCAAAAAGATTTATGACAGATAATTGCCCTTTTTGAATTGTATAGCGCACCTTTCATCCACAGGCGTTATTTTGTACACAGTAAAATTCGAAGGAATGTTATTTTCGTTCAGAAATATAATAAACAAAATCATAAATAACTAATCCCATCCAGGATCACGTATCTTTCATTATATTACATAATTTTCTCCCTTTCCCATCTTAAATAAGGAAAAATAAAAATAAGAATTTTCTCCTCCATGTGGCAACTATCGCTACTTTGATATACATTTTGTCACTTCCGGTTTCACTTCATACAAACTAACGGTATAGAATCGTAGCGTAACACATAATTCAATTTAATGTGACAGAAGGTTCACATTGGTCAAAGGATATTGCATTATATCCTCCTTTTACCTCGAATATAAGTTTCATCGGTGAACGAATTAAAGTACCTTTCTTCCTTATACCTACATACTAACTCATATGAAGCCTTATCAAGCTGATATTTCCAATACCGTCGCCACCACCATCGCTGTTGAAGCCGTCTCTTGCAGGATGCTACGAAAAAAAAGAAGAAAAACAATTTCCTTCGAAAATATTTTGTATTTTTGTTGGCATTTATATCGTGGCTGCTCTACCAACCCACTCAAACTCAGCATCCCCATCAGACATTTTCTATCCTTCATAAGTGCGATAATAGAAGTTAGTCCTGTAAGATGCATAGGTACTCTCCCTCTCCTCATTCTCATCTATGGATACATCCTTGTTATCACTTTTAAGGAAAACTTTTTAACTTATTTTTCTGTCTATTTGTTGTTGTTTTTGGAGGGGGTTTATGTTTATTTTGAGAAACTACACAATTTTTATCTTGCGGTGCAAGAATATCCCTTTTATGGATCCTTTGCTTGGCACTAACATTAAACCGCACCTATTGAGCAATTTTCAATTTCATGAAGCGCGCTATAAGTATTTTTTTTTTTTGAGTCTGCTGGGGTGCTGCCAAATGTTGTTAAAGTCAAATGTATCTCATGGGGTGCATATCGGATTTTTGTTGTAAAAGGATACTTTAGATATCCTTTTTACGGTTCAGAAGTGTGGATTCGTTGATAGTTGCAAAAGGCTGGTTGTTTGTATAGTTGTTGTTTTTGTATGTCTGCCATTTCTTTGTATCCCCAAAAAACAACAAAAATAGTTCTGTGGATTGCAAAAAATACATCCGGAAGCAAGTCCTTTCTCCAATGACAGTCAGTCTACACTCAACTACAACGAAGTAAAACCGCATGAAATGTAGATACATCTCCATATACCCCTACTTACATAGGAGATAAAACTTTTTAACAATGCGGTCCAATGATAATGGCAATGGTTAGGAGTTGGGTTTTTACTTCTTGTTGTTGAAATAATAAGATACATTTCGTGATTTGTGTGCTGAAATTATTCTGCTAAACTTAGATGTGGTGTGGAGAGTTTTATGTAGCCGGACAATTAAAAATGCATTTTACTATGGTATTTTTAGCTGTGGCTTCGTATTATTGTTCTCATGACTTTTGAATTGGTATTATTTTGTTTATTTCATTTTTTAAGGATGTATTTGATACTTTGGAGAGTTTTTATTTAAAAATGTTGACTTGGTTGATTGCAAACCGGGGACATTTAACAAAAATATTGATATTCAAATTAAATACTAGCAAGACAAGACTTTCGATATTCAAATGGTAGAAATGTGCAATCAAGAGAACACAAGCCTCCACAGGTTTTTCTCAAAACCCACCTCTGTCTATCAACTCCTACTCTCAACTCCCCGGGGTGAACATCGGGTGCTTAGTACCTCAACTGGAGATTGGGTTGCAACCCCAGTGGAAAGTTGTTGGGGCTGCAAACGAGAGAGGGGGGAGAGGTGTATCCCCTAAGGCACCTCTCCTTATCCAGACGGCAACAGACGATTTCTCGAGATGGAATCAACGGTGGCGTCTACAGTTCCAGTAAGGTTGGACTACTAAGTGAACACCTTATAGGGCAAGAATAAGCGGAGGCTCTAGACTGCTATAAAGCAGACATCATCGCCATCCAGGAAATAAGATGGGATGGGCCGGGCAAAAAGAGGATGAAAAATTGCGATATTTACTTTGGTGACTGCTACCGCACTAAAACCAACAGCGCTTGTTTGGATGCGGCTTTATCATTGGAGCCAGACTTCGGCAAGAAGTCTTCAGCTATAGGTGCATCAATGAGCGCCTCATAACCATACGCATCAAGGCTACATTCGGCAACATTATCCTGATGACAACACCAAAGATATGTTCTTCGAGCTCTTAGGGAAAACATATGAGCAGTGTTACGACATTAAAATTGTCCTGGGTGATTTCAATGCCAGCTAGGAAGGGAAGACATCTTTGGCGGAAACACCACTACCGACAACGGATTCAGGCTCATAGATTTTTCTTCGGGGTGAAACGTCATGGTAGCCAGTACGCGTTTTCCACACCTCAACATCCACAAACGAAGTTGGAATTCTCCAGATCAATCTGCAGTAAACCAGATTGACCATATTGTTATCGACGCCAGACACGCTTCCAGTATCATGGATTACCGAACTTTCCGGGAATTTAACATCGACTCGGCCCACTACCTCGTTGTAGCCAAGGTAGCACTTCGGATTTTCAGAACCAATGCAAAACAGGGAGGTTCTGAGAGAAGGTACAACGTTGAACGGCTACAATCGCCAGAGATCTCTAAAACCTTTTCCGACCGAGTTACAAGTAATCTCCCTCGAAGTTCTCTGCCACCATCACAATGTATCTAAAACCAGTGGCAACATTGCCAAAATGCAATCAGAGAAGCGGTCTCTGATGTGTTGGGTTTCAAGCAGCCACCAACAAGGAACAACTGCTTTGATGAGGAATGTGAGAAGCGTACGGTCGACGATGTTGAGAGGTTTAAAAGCAGGAATTAAATTCCAAAGTTTTATGCACAGGTGAAACGAAATTCACTGGTACATAAACCTAAAACTGAAGGCTGCAAAGACGAAAGTTGAAACATCATAGTGGAACCGCAGTCAATGCTGAGGATATGGAAGGACCACTTCTGAAGACTGTATAACGGCCACAACGAACTGAATTCCGCTGTCAGGCAGGATGATCCATTCAATATAGGCGACGAAAGCCAACAATCCCGTCCTCACGATTTAGACGAAGTCAAGTTTGCCATATCTAAGTTGAAGTCTAACAAAACCGCTGGAACGGATGGTTTGAAAGCCGAGCTCTTTAAAGCAGCTGGAGATAAGTTGGTTAGGAGCATGCACAAACTTATCTGTAAGATATGGTCGGAAAAAAGGATGCCCGATGAATGGAACCTCAGTATTGTTTGCCCGATCCTGAAAAAAGGAGACCCTCTAAACTGCACCAACTATAGAGGAATCAGTCTACTTAACATCGCTGACAAAATCTACTCTGCCATAATATGTGAACGTCTAAAGCCCATCGTCAACAAACTGATATATCCTTATAGTGTGGTTTTAGACCAGGAAAGTCCACAGGCGATCAAATATTCACATTACGGCAGATCCTGGAAAAGACCCAAGAACACCAAATCGACACCCACCATCATTTCATCGATTTTAAACTCGTCCGTTTGTGCAGGATGACTATTGAGAATTCACGCTGCTCCATAAAGATTGGAAACAACTTAACAGAACCTTACGATGTCAAAAAAGGTTTTAGACAAGGTGATGCGCTGTCATGTGATGTTTTTAACATCGTGCTTGAAAGAATAGTGCAGAGCTCACACGTCGACACTAGAGTCATCTTTTAAAAGTCTGACTAATACTAGCACATGCTGATGACATTGACTTAATCGGAAGAACTCAGCGTGATGTCAATTGGGCTTTTGTGAGTATTGAGGCAGAGGCGGCAAAAGTGGATTTAACGGTGAATGAGCGCAAAATAAAGTACATGCTGTCGTCAAGAAAAGACATACAACACCGACGTAGTGGTCAAAATGTCACCATCAACAGACGTAACTTTGAGGTAATCAGGGACTTCCGCTGTAAGCACAGAAAACAACACCAGCGCTGAGATTAAACGCAGAATAACTCTTGATAACCGTTGGCTAAGAAAGCAATTGAGTGGTAAAGTCCTCTCTCCAGGGACCAAATTGTCGCTATATAATACCCTTATTATCCCCGTCCTGCTATACGGTGCAGAAGCATGGACCATGTCAAAAGCGGATTAAAGCACCTTGGGTCGCTTCCAGAGAAAAGCTCTTCGTGTGATTTACGGTTCCGTATGCATTGAAGGGGAGTGGAGGAGTAGATGGAACGACGAGCTGTACGGAGTGTACAGCGACGTAGACTTAACCAGAAGGGTAAAAGTCCAACGACTAAGATGGCTGGATCACGTAGAGCGCATGGAAACCAATTCTCCGGGCCGGAAAGGCTTCGAATTCACTTCCACAGGACAGCGCAGTTTCCTCTGCTTTTAGCTTTTCATATTCGTTTTCAGGCTCCCATCCCTCTTCTTCGGATGTGGAACTGCAACGACAAAATATGATTAGTTTATTAAATTCCGACTTAAACAGCATTGTACAATGGGGATTAAAAACCACGTGGAATTTATTGTTTCGAAAACCCAATGCTGTTTTGTATCGTTAAAGCGAAATACTTGTCATTATTTATGGATGACACTTGCATCTAGGAGATATAATTCGAAATAATTTATCTTTTATGAAAAGAAACCACTTTTTAATACATACAGAAGAATTTGCATTTGTTTGTTAGTTGACATCTGAAGAATAGTATTTTTGTATATATTTCTGAAATATAGAGTAAGTATAAGAAAAAATGGAGGATTCCACATTCGCTTAGTACGGCTTAAGAACGAATCTCTGTACCTTAAAACACAACCGGTGTTGCCATATGAACAGTCATTGTCTTTAAATGCAAACTACTAAATTAAGGTCTTCACTATTAGCCTTGGGTATTATACTGTTTCTTGAATCTCATCCAGATATTTTCTAACGAAGGAATTATTTGAGGTTTGCAGAAACCTTCCTGCAAATTTGTTGGTCTCAAAGAATTGTATGTCTGTTTATTTCTAACCCAACGAAAAGATTGAAATATTTGCATCCTTTTTTTACAAAATATGCATCGAATTATGTATTTTTCATCTATGCACGTATTTGAATTACAAATCATTGAGCTGAAAATCCTTACAATTCTTTAGAATATTATAAATATCATCCTCAAATCAAATATCATCTATCACTGAGTCTGTGAAATAAATCATGGTATCGTAGCAATCACCATGTATCGATTCAATGTATCTTATAAGTTCATATTAAGGATGTGCAAAATATACATCAGGACCAGAACATAGGGTCCACAACTCAGGCAAAAGCATTGACAACAGTATCATGCCATTAGACAACAAAAGTCCCCAATGGTCCGTTGACATCAGTGCTGTGTGGTAGGAAAGTAGTATATTCTGCTTTATGGATCCATACTATTTGTATCTGTGATAAGCACTTTGATGATGGTTATTTTGAAGGCAGATGGGGTAGTGTAAATGTAGATATTGAGAAATCTTATATCTCCACTTTAAATTTGGTGTCGAAGAATTTTCGATTTATGAATTTATCACTGACATCCATGAATATTTGAGGTACCTATGCTATAACCGAACGACGATGATAACGAGGATGACGACGAAAACAACGATCGACTTTCAAGTTCTTCTATGGAGATGTACAGTGCACCCTGGCACAAATAAGAGTTATGTTGCTTTTGAGAGCATGCGACTTAGTGTGGTTAGACATAATGATGGTTGTCATGATACAAATTCTTTCGAGGAAAAATTTATGGTTCAATCAAAATTGAAGCACTCAAAATCGAAGAAATCTATATTCGGGATTAACGTCTCAGCTGTTCAAAATTTTTGTAGAAAGAGTTTTGCAACCATTACACCCAAAGTGTTCATAGAACTATCTAATTTTGTTTGTACTATTTTAATAGTGCATTTTAAAAATTCCAATCCGTTATTAAATCGTTAATTGTTCTATTGTTATTATTGGCCTTGTTTTTACTCGTAAAAGTCACCCTTTGACACCAAAACTATAGACGGTCAAATATTGGACATCAAAATGAGACCATATATTAGGAAACACTTCACATTAAATTCATATACATATATTTAAATACAAAAAGCTTCTAATGAAAATTTGTATTTCCTGAAATTAACTTACTTACTACTTACTTCGGTCCTCAGACCTGTTAAGTCCGTTGGGAAACCCTTAAGGGGCACAGGACCTCTATTGCGCCTACGCGCCATCGTGTACGATTTCCGGAGATGTGCTTCACTCCTTCCAACTTTTGCTGATTCCGCCTCGACTGTCCTGCTGCATGTGCTTCTCGGTCGTCCAGCTCTTCTTCCTTCTTGTGTGAGCAAATTCAACAGCACTGCTTGGCCTGCAATCCAGTCGTTACCTTTTCGAAGCGTATGTCGAATCCATTTCCACTTACGCCTTCGTGCTATAAAGTCCATAGGTTCTTGGCCTGTCCTTCTATGAAGGACCTCACTAAATGTACGGTTTGGCCAGAAAATCCTGAGGATGTTGCGAAGACA
Source organism: Eupeodes corollae (assembly GCF_945859685.1). Lineage (NCBI taxonomy): Eukaryota > Metazoa > Arthropoda > Insecta > Diptera > Syrphidae > Eupeodes > Eupeodes corollae. The sequence goes on from NC_079147.1 coordinate 253,423,566, forward strand.
TCTATTCAAGAAGGCTTGCAGCTTTCTTGTAATGGCTGAAGTAACCTTCTAAGTTTTTCACCCATTATGAAGAAGAGTTATTCCTCCAAAATTTCGACAACATACCGAACTCCGCTTTTGCTTTGCCGATGTGACAGATGACGTCTTGTTCGGTTCCGCCTTCGATGGAGACAATACTTCCAAGGTATTAAAAGCTCTCCACTTTTTCCACCGGTTGCGAGGAATCATTAGAGAGAGAGGATGATCAGGTTCCAAGGCGGCCCCACAACTTCTGTTTCTCTCTCCAAACTTGTTGTCATTTGATAGAGATCCATGATCCTATGAGAGAGTAAGCAAACGTCAAAGTCGATTGGATCCCTCCGCTAACTGACAAGGCTTCGTGCAGTATATCGCTTATCAACAACAAACATAATTTGACAAAAATAGTGCGACAGATGACGACTTGTTCGGTTCCGCCTTCGACGAAGACAATACTTCCAAGGTACTGAAAGCTCGCCACTTTTTCCACCGGTTGTGACGAAATATTTATTAAAGAGGATGGTCGGGTTCTAAAGGCTGCCCCACAACTTCTGTTTCTGTCTCCACCCTTGGTGTCATTTGATGGAGATCCATGATCCTATGAGAGAGTAAGCAAACATCAAAGTCCATTGGATACCTCCGCTGCCTGACAAAGCGCAGTACATCGCTTATCACCAACAAAAATAATATTGGCGACAGAATACAGACCTGTCTGAATCCGCTACGGATTTCAAAATCATCTGACAACCTATCATCGTGTAGAACGTGACACTTGGATCCATCATATGTTGCTTTAATATTAGCAATTAGTTTTTCTGGGATGCCTGTCCTCCGTAAAGCTAACCAGATGTACTCCCTGTTTCGAAGTCGATGAACACCGGGTGTAGTGATGATCGATATTCAACGCACTGTTCAATAATGATCCGCAGTGTTTTGATATGTTCAATACAGAAGAATCCCGCGTGGAATCCTGCTTGTTCGGCATCGAGAGTGGCCTCAAGGTGTTCTCTGATGCGTTCCAGTATGACTTTTGCTACTATTTTGGTAACGGCAGGTAGAACGCAAATTCCTCCCCAGTTTCGCACTTTATTAGATCTCCTTTCGGTGGTCCAGGCTTCTCTTATGAGCGGATGAAGCAGTTTGCTTGATTACGTTGGCGCTGCTTGTAAAAGCTGTGCGGGAATTCCATCAAGTCCTACCGCTTCGTTGTTCTTAAGTGCTTTAATTGCGGCAACGATCTCATCTTTACTGGGGTTCGGTGCGGATTCGGGGATTAGTTTATTCAGGCGCTTCAGAAGGCATCTCGGTTTGAAACCTATAGGAAAAGTGTTATTTCCACCTTTTGACTTGCTCATCCACCGAACTTATAACAGTAGCATCTACATCTTTCAACGGGTATTACTTTAAGCTGTGTGCACCGGTCAGATCTTTGGTTATTCTGTAAACGTTCCTACTGTCGCACTTGTTTGCAGCATGTTCTGCTTCTTGCGCCAATGCATTGATGTAGTTACGCTAGTCACGGCGCAAACTGCTGCTAACCTTTTTTCTTTTTCATGTGGTACGATTACTCGAGCTCATTTGTTTCTTAACCTTGTGCAGCAGTTATTCAATCCATAACTATTTGCGTTCGTTGATCCTCGTCCAAGATTCTTCTGAAAGCCAAGTGTTGTTGCTTTCTTCTCTCCGACGACTATTCCGTCAGCACCTGATTGGAAATCATTTTTCACAGCATTCCCATGGTGTTCGATGTCGTCGTGTATTGTGCTGCTGATTGTTCTCATTTCGTGATAAAGTGGGTCCCTGAATTGCTGACGGGCCATGGGATCCTTAAGTCTGGGGATTTTGATCTTCGAACTGTAGCTAAGGAGTGGTTATGATCAAGTCCCATGTCGGCGCCTCTTCTGTTTTGGAAATCCAAGAGGCTTCTTCTTAAGCGTCAACTAATCGCGAAGTGGTCAATTTGGTTGGAAGACGCTTGCCTGTCCGTCGACATTCAGCTTATATTATGACACAGTTTGTGTTGAAACATAGTGCCACCAATCACAAGGCCATTGGCGTTCGGAAGCAATGAACCTCTCACCATTATCATTGCAATTTCCGACACTATGAAACACCCATCACATGCCTTAGCCCGTTGTTGTTACTGCCAACCTTAGCATTCATGTCTCCCATAACCAAAATAATATCTCCACATTGAGTGTTATGGTAGGCATACCCTAGTTGACTGTAAAAGCATTCTTTCTCTTCGTCAGGTGCGAGCTCCGTGATTCGGGGACTAACATTGTATAATGGTGACAGGTCCTAGCTAGCCTAGCTTTGATAAGCCTTTCCCCAAGGGGCTCCAACGAAATAAGGCTTCTGATTGCCGTTGTGAGGAGTTACCCTACTCCAGCTTTTTGAGCGTTTCCTGAATCATGAGCAGAGTAGATCAATACAAAACAATGTTACTTGTTGGTGACTTGTATTCGCCCGATACCAACCATCGCACTTCGCTTAACTCAAAGATATCTATCCTGTTCCTCATAAATTCTCTTTCTGATTGGAGGAAGCTAACTTTGTGCGGCCCTTCACTTCCTTCTTCCAGAAGCGTCCTCACATTCCAGAAACCAATCTTTGTCCTAGTACAATTGCCAAAAGTCGTGAAGGAGTTATCATTAATCATCAGAGCGGGATGGAGTTCAGTTACGAAGACTGCTAAACCTCGTAACCTATCCTGAAGAGTCAGGAAACGTTACCCTTGTAATTTTAGCTAACGTATTTATATACTGGTACCCAAATCATTACCCGGGGGCCACATGGAGGAGGTAAAGCAAGATTTTCAATATGGCAAGATAGTTGCATTGCTGGCCTAAACCAAGTTTAAGGCAATCGCCAACTACCCGAAGTTTTATGAAATTTTGCTATAAAAATTAAATACACTCCTCAAAATAATCATGTGCAAGCTTCTAAAAAAAATAAACACAACATCCGTAAAAAAAAAAACAAAACCCTCGATACAATAAATATAATGTTAGTCTTAATCAAAAAGGAGTTAGGTAAAAGTTTAAATTCAACCTCATTTCAGACTTCACCTTGTGCTTATGCGTCTATACTCCTGTACAAAAACCTACATGTTCATAATCCAAAGTCCTTTTAAAATCCCAAAAAATCCATAAACATTATCCCCAAACAACCTTACAGAAAGAATGTCGTCGTATAATAAACAAAAATTATATTCCCTTATAAAAAATAATTTAAAAAAAAGCAAACTTTTTGTCCTCCAGAGAATTATGGAGGAGAGAAGCACCCATTTAATTTCCATTTTCATTCCCTGACGTCTATTACATTCCGTTTGAAATATTTTTATTGCTCATTTTGTTTTTCTTGTAAGCCGTTAATAATACCGAAAATACCAACTTTATAATATATATGTATTTTTCGACTTATTTTATTGCTGAGTGGAGCTTTAGAAGGAGGCCATAACCCCATCTTTTGGGACATCCGATTCGGCGGCGGTGTCAGTAGGTGTATCTCTCTGTTCTGCTTAATCAACCGTTTTGAAACGCTTTTTTTTTCTTTTTTGAATGTTGTCTGCCTGTTTCTAATTAGGGAACGGAAAAGAAAAAGTTTCTCCATTGAAAAAGTTTAATGACTGCAAAATATTTTATGTTTCTTACAAATTTTGTTGTTGTTGTTGTCGTTGTCTGTGGAGTCGTGTTTTCGAGCGGAAAATCAAAAAAAAAAAATGGAAAACTTGAACAAATTAAGTCACAACAAAAGAAGTTTTTTTTTTGTTATTTTTGGGGATTTTCAAAAAGTTATCAACCATGAATTTTTGCGTTGGCTAAAAATGAGCCACTGGGCACGATATAAAATTTATTATCTAGAAAGGAGGCTAAAATATGTTTATGGCTACTGTTGTTGTTGTTTTTGTTTAGATATCATAAAGAATATTATATGAAGTCCCCAAGGGCAAGAACTCATTCGAAAATATTTGTCATTTTTTTCTGTCGATATTCATTGGATTTGAAAACTACTATCAATGAAATTGGGAAGGATTTAACGATTAGGTTGCGTCGTCGTACATATCAAAGTTTATTGAATTTTTGGGAAAATAGGATTTTGAGATTATCGTTTAATGTTCTTAAAAAGAAGATGTTTTCAGCAAAGATTGACTTCGGTGGTTTTTATGGAGGATTTTCTTTTGGTTTTCGTGGAAAAAACTCATAAACGGCAGACTCAGTGATATTTTTAAAAAGGTTCCAATAAAATTAAACATAGACACTTCAAGTTTTTAAAACTTTATAATCATTTATTGATTTTGAAATTGAAAAGAGGGCCAAATAAAAGTTTCTTTTCAAAAATGCAGAAAAGTTCGAACAAATCCATTAAATTTGAAACAATAATTCGGCCGTTCTTCAATGGCTTCATAGTCTGTCAGGTCAATTCTCTTTTTGGCCTCTTGATGGTTTTGTTTTGAGATTTAGCTAACGCTTACTTTTTGTCTTCGTAGCGATATGGAACGATATGGAACTAACTCCCTGCCAACATTTCGATTGAGAAATAGCTGTCAGTGTCAAAATAACCACTGATTTAAAAAGAAACCACTAGATGGCGTCATTAAAGAAGCGCAATAATTGTGGCCCAATCATAACAATGTTAATTGTGAGTCACACGTTAACTTTGAGTTTCTTGCCCGCAACTTTGTTTAAAATGTCTTTGTTTCAGTCTTTTTTTTAATCAAGTTTGCAGAGGTGCAATTGAGCAGAGCGTTTAGATTGTCCAAGCGTTATATGAACTTCAAATCAAAATGCGTTTCCAGTACATGGTGATTTTTTAGGCATACTTTCGAATCAATAAGAAGCAGAATTACAGCTTTAGGATCAAATGAGAACCCACGAATGATTTTGACTGTGACTGTTTGATACGAAGTAATGGGCTTCCAAAATCATCTTCTTAGAAAATCAAAAGCGGATTCCGGTTAAGGAGGGTCGTTAACCCTCCCTGGGAGATTAGTGTTTATTTATTTTCGTAGAAGTTTCCTACAATTCAAAACTTATCGCGTAGCGTAATAGATATGACCCCCCATACTAATCCAATCGCGCAGCACAAATTCATCAACTTTTGATCAATAAACGAACCAAAAGGGGTTCATACGAGTATAAGCTATAAAGCTTATACTGATTAGTTGAATAAGTAAAGGTATCACCTGATGATATAAGTTAATAACTCTATAAGTAAAGCTTTCAGAGTCTCTTGCCCAGTTAAATATAGCCGTAAAACCCTTCCTTCTTGGTGGAATGAAGAACTGTCCAGTCTTAGGAACATGACGAGGACAATTTTCAATATCTGCTACGGTTTTACCAACCGTATAACGACTCTCTTAAGATTTACAAGCAAGCCTTGTCATCAGCCAAAAGACAAGGCTGGAGAGAATACTGTCAATCAATCGAAGACATAAAAGACTCCGCAAGGCTCAGCAAAGTATTGTTGAAGGAACATTGTAATCCTTCATTTTTAAAAAAGCCTGATGGAACCTGGACAGCCGAATCTCTTGAGCTGCTGATGAAGACGCACTTTCTGGGTTGCGAGAGTGATAACCCCGAACCGCTTGAAATCACAGAGCTAAACGTAGCTCATGTCTAGCAAGTCAATTCCGTTATAACCAGAGAAAATATTTTGTGGGTCATCAATACTTTTTCTCCATATAAATCCCCATGAGACTGCCCTCCATGAGGTAGTGCGTACTGTAGAACAAACAATCCATTATAAAGAATTTACTCTTGCCACCTTCCTAGACATAGAAAGTGTTTTTAACAAAAACCTTACCGAATCTAAAGAAGAATCGCTCGTTAAGTTCGGTGTAGCAGACTTCATTCGAGAACGGATTATTTCTATGGTCAGTGGCAGGAAGATTCGAGCCACTCTAGGCAATACAATCGCAACAAAACCAGTGAGTAGGGGAACACCCCAGGTGCTATTGGTGTCATGAAAGTACACCTCTGTGATTAGTGAAATCACAGAGTCAGCTTTGAAAAAAGTTAGCAGCTGGGCAACGAGTTGTGGACTAGGAGTTAACTAAAGTAAAACTGAACTTGTGCTCTTTACCACTAAAACTAAAGTACCGCCCTTCACGCTACCTCGACTCAACGGTCAAATCCTATCATTGTCTTCCAGTGGAAAATATTTGGGAGTTATACTCGACCCTAAACTAAACTGGAAACTATATATTGAAGTTCGGGTTAAGAAGGCCTGCAGCAAAACTTTTGGCAAAAAGTAGGGACTTCAGTCGAAGATGATTTTATAGACGTACTCACCCGTAGTACGCCCAATCTTAACATATGGGTCGATTGTGTGGTAGCCTGCTCCCCTATAATATTGATTAGCTAAAGAAGGTTCAGAGAACAGCTTGCGTGGACACCACAGGGGACATGCGTACTTGCCCAACGGACGCCTTAAACGTTATTTTGGATCTACTACCAATGGACCTTTTTATTTAATACATAGTTTCCTGCAGCGCTATTAAGCTGAAGGAATCAAATAGCTGGTTGTCAAAACCTTATGGTAACAGCAACACTACGAAATTGATTCCCTCAGATATTATCTCGGTAGACACTGACTTCTGCACTCCTACTTTGAGCCTTAGTAAGCGTTTTAAGGTTATTTTCCTATCCAGAGAAGATTGGGAGGATGACATCGTGTCGATAGGTTTCGATCTTTATTGACGGCTCAAAAATTGAGTCCGGAGTTGGTTCTGGGATCTTTTCTGAATCCCTTAATGTAGCTAAATCCTTAAGGCTTCCTGACTTTTCTGGTGTTTTTCAGGCTGAACTGCTGGCAACAAGGGAGGCATGTAAGATACTTAAACAAAGCCCAAACCGAAACCGAAATGTGGCTTTCTTCACAGACAGTCAGTTAGCTGTCAAAGCCATTAACTCGGCCACATCCTCATCTAAATTGGTCCAGCAATGTCACGATGAGCTTGCGAGCCTGAATATTAACCTCGGTGGCACCCTGATCTGGGTTCCGGTAAATAGTGGTATCGTGGGAAATGAACGGGCTGACGAGCTAGCCAGGCAAGGATCGGCCCTTCATAACTCACTTGTGGAAATGGTTGTGCTATGAAGAGTAAAAACTTTTCTATCTACCAAACTGAATCAAAACTAAGGTGGTGCAATTTACCCAACTGCATTATATCTAGGAAGATATGGCCCACCTATAAAAAACCCGTACAAACGATCTTCTATGCAGGCCAAGGCAAGACATAGCCAGGATTTTTGCGGTTTGTACCGGACATTGACCTATAGGAGTTCATGCAGAGAAGTTGGTTATCTGTTACAACACCTTTTGCCGTAGTTGTAGTGACCAGAGAGAAAGTGAAACGATAATCCATTTCCTCTGCAAATGTCCTGCTTTGGCAAACACTAGAATGAAACACTTTGGAAAAGCATTCTTTCACGAACTTGATGAGCTATCTGAGACAAAGATTTGAGACCTAATCTTTTTCCTCAATGCGACAAAATGGCTCTAATAGTTATAATCGCTACAAAGCTTTTCTTTAAATTTGTGCCTTTCTATCACAGGTCAAACGAGTTTTTGGTATCCAAACAGAGCACTGCAGCGCTAATTGGATCTCAAGCTAGGTTGCCTTGAAATCACTATTTCTACCTACCTATCTAACTATATTCACCAAAAAGCGGTTTGCTGTCAAAAACATCTAAAATCCTTGTTTTTTAAGTAAGAAGATGTTGAGAAGTTTTTAAATGCAGAAATCTCGAACAGACGGCTACAAATAGGCATGTTGAAACATCATAGTGGAACCGCAATCAATGCTGATTATATGGAAGAACCACTTCTGCAGACTTTATATCGGCAACGACGAACTGAATTCAGGCAGGATGACCCATTAAACATAGACGACGAAAGCCAACAATCCCATCTTACCGACTTAGACGAAGTAAAAATTGCCATATTTAAGCTTAAGTCAAAGAAAGCTTGAGCACATGGCTTGAATGCAAAACTCTTTAAAGCAGCTGCTAAATATGGTCGGAAGAAAGCATGCCCGTTGAATGGAACCTCAATATTTTTTTCCCGATTCTGAAAAAAGGAAAATTTCTTAACTGCACAAACTAAAGAGGTATCTATCCACCATCGGTTACCAAATTTTCTTTCTCCAGTTTCGCACGCCAAGTTAGTTGAGGTCTTCACCCACCTGCGTGTGTCTCCTGAGTAGTTGTCTTCCTCTAGTGCACCGCGCCGTCCCGAAGGATTGGGTTCGAAGAAGTTCCGGGCTGGAGCGTTGATGTCCATCCGCTCTACATGACCCAGCCATCTAAGTCGTTGATCTTAAGTTCTGTTAGCTAGGTCAGTTTCGCTGTACAGCCCGTACTGTTTGTCGTTACATCTTCACCTCCATTCTCCATCTATGCATACGGGACCAAAAACTCCCGAAGAATTTTTCTTTCGAACATCGTAAGACGCTCTCATCTTTCTTTGACAAGGTTCAGGCCTCAGCGCCATAAATGAGAACCGGGATGATGAGTGTCTTATAGATGGTGATTATGCTCGAGAGAGGACTTTACTTCTCAATTGCCTTCTAAGTCCAAAGAAGCAGGGATTTGCAAGAGTTATTCTTCGTTTGATTTCAGCGCTGGTGTCGTTGTCTGATAAAGTGCCTAGGTAGACAAAGTCCTTAACTACCTCAAAGTTATAGCTATCCATGGTGACGTTTTGTCCAAGACGTCGTTGTGTTTTTTGATGACAGCATACACATGGTCTTGCCCTCATTCACCAGTAAACCCATCTTCTTCGCTTCCGTTGCAATGCTCAAAAACGCTCCACTGACATCACGCTTTGATCTTCCAATTATGTCAATATCTTCGGCGTATCCAAGGAATTGGATGGACCTTTGGAAGATTGTGCCTCTAGTGTTGACGGTTGAATTTTGCACAATTCTTTCCAAAACGATGTTGAAGAAGTCGCATGACAGTGCATCGCCTTGTCTAAAACCTTTTTTGACATCAAATGCATCGGTAAGATCTTTTCCGACCTTGATAGAGCAGCGTGCATTCTCCATCGTCATTCTGCATAAACGGATAAGTTTGACAGGGATGCCAAAACTAGACATTGCTCTGTAGAGCTCTTCCCTATTGATGCTGTCATATGCGGGTTTAAAATCGATAAAGAGATGGTGGATCTCGATTTGAAGCTCTTTTGTTTTTTCAAAGATCTGTCTTAGTGCGAATATTTGGTCGATAGTGGACTTTCCTGGTCTGAAGTCACACTGATAAGGACCAGTAAGCTTGTTGACTAACGGCTTCAGACGTTCACATAATACGCAGAGAACATTGTAGTTGGCGCAATTTAGAGGATCTCCTTTTTTATGTATCGGGCAAACTATGCTGATACTCCACTCATCGGGCATGCTTTCTTCCGACCAAATTTTTCAGATAAGTTGGTTGTTCCCTACCAAGTCATCGCCTGCTGCTTTAAATAGTTCAACAGCGATGATGTCAGCTCCAGCAGCATTGCTTGTCTTCAGTTAAGATGTAGCTATCTTCACTTCGTCGAGGTCCGGTAGGCGGAATTGTTGATCTACGTTGCCGAGATTGAGTGGTTCTATGTCCCATGCAGCGGAATTCGGTTCGTCATCGCCGTTATATAATTTGGAGAAGTGGTTTCTCCATGTTCTTAACATAGACTGCGGTTCTATTACGATATTCGCCTGATCGTCCTTACAGACTTCTGTTCGTGGCTGGTATCCTTGGGAGGTTTTTTTTACCTTTTGGTGAAATGTACGAACCTCATTTCTGTTGTGACAACCTTCTATCTCTTAGATCACGTGCTGCTCGTGCTCTTTTTTTTCCATCTAGGAAGCTGATGTTCCTCTGTCCTTTTCTGCTCGTAGAGCTCGCGACCAGCTCTGGTCAATCTTTTCAGCGCCGTTTTGTATGCCTCTTGTTTCACTGCGTGCGCTTGCGGGCATTCAACGTCAAACCAGGGGTTTCACTGTGGTGGCTGTGTGAAACATAGCACTTCAGAGGCGGTATCTGACGTCTAAAGCCAATCGCCAACAACCTGATATGTACTTATCAGTGTGGTCTTAGACCATGAAAGTCCACCGTCGGTCAAATATTCACGCTACGGTAGATCTGGGAAAAACCCAAGAACATTAAATTGACACCCACCATATTTTCATCGATTTCAAGTCCGCATATGTCAGCATCTACAGGGACAAGCTGTATAGAGCCATGTCTAGTTTTGGCATCCCTGCCAAACTCGTCCGTTTGTGCTGGATGACCATGGAGAATTCACGCTGCTCCATAAAAGTTCTTTATATCCTTCGGTTTATAGGTCGATACATATTTAATACATATAGAATTTATTCAGGCCCCCTCATTTTTTATTCCAAATGCCTTATGTATTTCATTGAAGAGTGCATTTCCTCATGTCTAAAACTTTCAAACTTATATTCCAAATGCATTTTCAATCTTCTGACCACATATCCATACACTATCCTTCAATTTATTTATTTAAATTATACGACTTTTAGAAAAATAAAATTTATTTTCACTTTTTAAGTGTCTTACGAGTATTTTCTTCTCTCAAGCCTCTTACCTTATAGAATTTCAGTTCAATTCGTCTAAAAACAACCACCCAACCAAAAAGAAAAAAAAAACACACACTTAACTTCTCGCAATCTCCAATAAAGGTTTCAAGACTTCCCTTCCCAACAAAAAATAGAAATTCTTTCACTCCAACCGCATAAAACCGGCAAATCTACTGAATATTTAATGTGATTAGTTTCCAATTGCTCCTTGAAGCTTCTTCTCGTCTTCAATCGTCCAGCACTCAATTCACTTACCCGCACTCTGTTCCTGTCATGTTTATATACTCTTCTCACAAATTCCAAAAACAGCTCAACCCCAACCCAAAAAGAAAACCCTTTCCAAAAAGCTTCAAGACCATGCTCCTCTATGCTATGCTATAAGTCCCAACTGCACTTCGAAGTATTAAAATTCAGCCTGAGTTTGAAGGCAAAGCTGAAAAAAAAAACGAATCTAAAAGAGAAACATCCAAATCCAATTGTGTCCAGTAAATTTAGGTTACAGTCGGTTCGGTCGGCTGTTAGACCTCAATTCTCGCACCTTAGACGATTATATGGAATAGGGTATTGAAAGAAGGGGGTTGGGATTGAGGGAAGTAAAAAATGTTCTCCTGAATTTGGATTATTCTTTTTTTTTGTTTGGTAAAAAAGATGCAAAGGCAGGTAGATAGATACAACCGTTTGCAACTTCATCGTCTGTTCTGTGCTTCTTGCCACACATCCTCGAGCCTGGAATATATAAAATGTAATTGCTTCAAGCACCACGAGCATCAAAGCCAAACACACAACAACAACAAAAAATACAAGAATAAAAAGCTATGAGAATCCTTTTCAGTTGCCTGCCTCGTATATGGAAATTGCGGTCAGGATGAGATTTTTTTTTTGAGGCGAATTCTCAACCATTTTCCTGCATTCAATAGAAAACCATCCGAATCCTCAAATCCCATCACACTCATGCCTCAGCTTGCCTCATCTCCCTCCCACAAATGCAAAGTTCTTTGTGAGTGATGAGTGCTAAACGTAATTGCTTGTGGTCTTGACCACCTTCCTTAAGTTCCCAGGAAAAGATGCATATTTAGAAAACGATGTCAAACGCAAATAAAATAAAAATAGAAGTCCTTGAAATCCGATAACCAAAACACTTTAATGACAATTTAAAGTTAATTTTTAAAAACTGTTAAGCTTTAACTCCTCCCAAAGGACTTTCGCAGGATATTTTTTTTTTACATTTTATCTTTGCTTCACTTTGACACTCATTCGCTGAAAACATAAAACACATTGTGCCTATGGCTGAGTGACGTGTATTTTTTTTGACATTATTAGCGTAATAAATTAACATAAACAGGATTTCCGGTTCCTTTTTTGTTTCTGATGTTGTTGTTGTTATTTTGCTTTGAGTCTTTCGGAATTTAAAATTCAAGCTTCAACGAGAAGGAGTAATAGGGACAAGTATACAAGTGTATAAAAAATAAGTCTCAATGAGGAGGAATGTCATGCTTTTGTTTGGCTTAACATTTTCGTCCTTATTTTTTTTTACTTACTGTTGAAAATGAAAGAATATCCTTAGGGGTAAATTGTAAATTTTTGTTTTCACTTAGTCTTGATGAGCGCATTGTTCTATGGAATTTAATTTTCAGTTCATGAAGCAGGAACAGGAGCAGAAGTGGAAGTAGGAGCATTTTGGCTATGGAGTGCTAATTATGGTTGCAGGCATTTTCTGTTTAATGGAGGATAATTTACTATTAAAAGCAACTTGCGGGGAATAGGTTGAGTGTAAGTAATTAATGTAGACGATTGTATTATATAGGGAGCAGTAGCCTTAGGTTACTCAATCTAATCCAGCTGACGCTAGAAGATGCAATGATTATATATAGATGAAGAAGGAATGCATTTTTAAGAAAGGTAAAGTAATTGAAAAGAACATGAAGCACAAGAAAACTTTGGGATAGGGATAATCGCATGTCTAAGACGTTGTCAGACTAGCAAGTATATTCTGAGGGCGAAGACGGTTTTCGAAGATTAAGAATTAAAAATAAAACAACAGAACGAAATTTCAAGTGGTTTTGAAATAAACGTCTATGTATACTTACGTTTGAATATATTTATGTGTTTTGTTTTTTGAAGAAATTTCTAGTCAGGACCATTTGTAGTTTATAAAGGACTTATTTAGAGAACAACATTCATTATTTCTATACACAAAACAGAAACAATTCGGTGGTGGAATTACCCTCAAACTCTATTCCATACTTTTCCTTTAACATTTCTTTCCCATTGATTCGAAGAATTAAACACTTTAAAATGCTTCAACGTCCCTAGAATCCATGTTTAAGAGAGTTGTTTGAGTATGAGTTTGTAAAGCTGAAGTTATATACCAGGAAGAAGTTTAAATATGGACTTCAAATACATTTTATTTTATAGATAATTACAGAAATCCCAAAAAAACTGACTGGACGAAATTCAGTCAAATTGCAAATTCCAAACTAAGCAACTTACCGAATCTCACTGAATCGGAAGGAGACCTTGAATCAAAGGTGAAAACCTTTGAAACTTCTATAAGTAAAGCTTTTAGAGTCTCTTGCCCAGTTAAATATAGCCGTCAGACCCTTCCTTCTGGTGGAATGAAGAACTGTCCAGTCTTATTAAAATGACGAGGACAATTTTCAATATCTGCCACAAAACATAAGTTTTACCAACCGTATAAAGACTCTCTTAAAATTTACAAACAAGCCCTGTCATCAGCCAAAAGACAAGGCTGGAGAGAATACTGTCAATCAATCGAAGACATAAAGGACTCCGCAAGGCTCAGCAAAAGTTTATCGAAGGAACATTGTAATCCTTCATTTCTTAAAAAGCCTGATGGAACCTGGACAGCCTCTCCAGCCGAATCTCTTAAGCTACTGATTGAAGACGCACTTTCCGGGTTGCGAGAGTGATTACCCCGAATCGCTTGAAACCACAGAGCTAAACGTAGCTCACATGGAGCGAGTCAATTCCGTTATAACCAGAGAAAATATTTTGTGGGCCATCAATACTTTTTCTCCATATAAATCCCCAGGCATGGATGGCATACTGCCAGTTATGCTTCAAAAGTGGTGTGGCAGCTCCATGGCTGGAACAAATTTTCAAAGCATGTCTCCTTCTCAAACATGTGCCCATGTCGTGGAGACAGGTCAAAGTAGTTTTTATCCCGTAAGTGGGTAGGCGAGGTCACGAATCCGCGAGGGATTTCAGACCAATAAGCTTAAAATCTTTTGTGCTTAACACCTTGGAGCGCATTCTTGATTACCATATTAGAGAAATCCTAGTTGGACGACCTCATGCTTATCTTAAGGGCAAATCTACGGAAACAGCCCTCCATGGGGTAGTGCTTACTGTAGAAAAAACAATCCATTGAAGACTTCATTCGGGAATAGATTATTTCCATACTCAGTATTAGGAAGATTCGAGCCACTCTAGGCAATTAGATTATTTCCATACTCAGTATTAGGAAGATTCGAGCCACTCTAGGCAAT
>NC_079147.1:253437880-253470137 GCF_945859685.1 Eupeodes corollae
CAGAAGTAAAAAACAGCAACCAACACAATTTTATTCGTTGACTTTTGCTGCATGTGAATGATCCTTAAGGAAATGAAAATACCATTTGAATCATCGCAGATAGTTATGGCCAAAATAAGAGGAACAAAAATTTGGATATTATGTGTAATAAAAAAGTAATAGTGTTAAGTAACAAATGTAATCATTGCCTGTAACACATGGTATTTTACTCCCCACCGTACAATGCTGTAAAGGGGTCAAAATTTAATGATTCTCTTTGATTTTGTCATTACAGTTTATCAAACTGAAAATATAATGTAAGACTTAAAAGAAAAATAAACATCGTTAGCGAAACAATTGATTGGACTAGAAGTTGAAGAAAGGAGATCATTAAAAAAATAAAAAAAAATAAGAAAGAGTGGCGGAGACAATACCGAGCCCTGCGGCACATCAACATTTATTTTACATTTTTTCAGACTTGAACTTATTCAATACTTCTTGTATTGAACAGTCCGAAAGGCAATTTTTAATCTAACATAGAGTTTTTGATAAGAAAGCTGACGCAAAATTCTACAAAATGCTTTTGAAATATCAAGCGTAATTATCTTGCTTTGTTCCGCGAGATGAACCATCAGATCTCCAATTCATGTATTCTTACGAAGGCCGTTCTATTAGTCTATAAACAGCTTTCGTTTAGCAAGATATTTCTCAAGCCCTTAGTTAATTAGCGTTTTCACGTTAGTGCAATTGGTCGATTAAGAGAGAAGGATATTCACCTTCTGCTTCAGCAGAGGTCTTGAAACACATACAATAACTTTTAAGTATTGTGGTTTAGGTTGAATGCTTCTGACGTTGGTTGCCAAGGCAACATTTTTCAATTCATTCCATATAAAATGATTTAAATTTCAAGATTTTAAAGAGCATTACACCCCCCCTTTAAGACTTTAAAAAATCATAATTTAAGCCTTGTTTTAAACAATTGAACCTTCTATCGCTATTGTCTGTGAAGTTTTGACTTCTATAGGATACTTAGAGCCAATGGCATAAATAGACTCAATTTGAGATTAATAATCCTGCTATAAATCTGCCTTTTTTAACCAACTAAAGAGTATTTTATGGTAGTTCCCGTGGTATGATGGTTAGTGCCTTGGACGTCATAACACGAAACGTCAGAGAGTGACGACGAGTGGACCAAATCCCTCCAAGAAGATAATCAACTGATGGAGGCACTGCAAACTAAACAGGCCGCCATTAGTAAATTTGAAGATAGCTTGAAAAACTGAAGAAGGAAATAGAGCCACTCCTTAGCCAACTTAAGCTAAAGCAGGAAGGGCGCCGACAGCAAGAGGCAGCACAACGGCAACTGCAACAAAAACAGCAGCAGCAACAACCACAGCAGCAAAAACAACCACAACCCAAGCCCGCTACCAAAAACACAGGAGCGGATCAAAAGAAAAAACCACCATCAGCAGTGAAATGCCCAAAGCAGCACCAACAACAGCAGCAAAAACAGCAGCAACAGAAGAAACAACCACAGCCCAAGAAGGAGAAGGTGCCACCAATTAGGACCTACCGAGTTGTCCTGTAGGTTTTGAAACAGGTATGTAAGTCGGCCACAAAGGGCAATTTTGTTATAAATATTTTTAAGAAAAAAAAAAGACGGTATTCGGTGCAGGTATTCTCACCGTCCGAATAAAATTTACTTAAAGAAGTGCTAAAACAGGTCACCGCTGAGTTCTTCAGCTACACGCCTAAAAGCAAACAATTAAAGACAGTCCTTCTGAAGGGCATAAGTTCCTGCACGGAACCGTAGGCGCTCTAAGCTGAGCTCCGTCAAAAAGTTACAGACGATCTCGATTTTATCGGGGTCAAGCCTTTCACTACGATGAAGTCCAGGCGAGAGGGTTATATAGGCTGCCAATGTTCCTCGTAACATTATCGCCCAAAGCAGTTTTGAGAGTGTGAATAAAATCAAATCCCTCGATTATCAAGCTGGGACACATTAAAAAGGCACGACAGCATTCTACAATGTACGAACTGCCAGAGGTTTGGCCATGCCAATGCCAACTGCAATATGCAGTTGCGCTGTAACAGGTGCTCAGAAACCCAAAACGAAAGAGAATGCAAGCTGGGGAATGAGCGGGTTGAGGATTTATCAAAGCTCAAGTGTGTCCTTTGTGGAACAAAGGCTAGCTATAGGGGTTGCCCTAAGGTCCAACAAATAAAGCAAAAACAGGCCAGTCAAAAAGCCAAAAGAAGTCAAATAGTTGGACAGGCTCTAACAAAAAAGTTCGTGCATCCCAAATTCTCTTACGCCCAAATGGCGTCAGGGAATGGGAACACGAGACAGGCTTCACTAACTGTTGCCTCCAAGGCCCCTGTGCCTAAGGCACCAGAGGTACAGCCTGACCTTGTAGCCTTGTTGTTGAGCATTCAAGGTCAACTAACAGGGCTGCAAAGTCAGATAGAGGAGATAAAGGGTAGATCATCTCTCCTCTTTGTTGCTTGACCCCAGAGTGAAGGTAATTTGCTACATGGTCCTCATACAGCCTTCGCTCTGACGAAACGGCTGTTTTTGAGCAGTGTGAAGGTAGTTTGCGTCATACGGCCAATGATCGTTTATGGTTGTCCTGTGTGGTTCAACGTTGCCCCTTTCAAGATGGAGAAGTTTCAGCTGTACGAGCGGCAGTGTTTACGACGCTGTACCGTCTTATATCGAACAGCCGAATCTTCTTATGTCCATTACTTCCAACGAGGACCTATACAACGGGGCTCGAATCAACAGAAATGACAATTTCGTGATAAAACTCGTTCGAGGTTACATTACAAGAGCTACGTATGTCTTCGACCAACAATTTAATTTTCGGGGCGTTCTATCCGAACAACGAGTATTTTGAGAGTGCACGCTCGAGCTGCATCGTTCCAATTTTTAGACAGATGCGGTCAGATAGAGGATAGATTGGCAGTTCCGCTAATCTACCATGTCAGACGACGAGCCGTGGATAGGCTACTCCTGTAAAATCGGGACGTCATGGCACAAGGCGGAGCAGAGCTTCTATGGTGAAGCAGGAGAACCAGTTTTGGTGGCTTTAATCGGCTCTTGATAGTGGGTAGTCGGGATGGGGTTTTAAGCCTTGGTCGGCTTACGTGCTTGTTTTATAGTTTTAGGGTTAAGTTTTAAGTAGAATAGTCATGGTAGCACAAAAAAGAAATACAAACAAAAAATTAAAAAAAAAATTTAAAAAATATGGAAAAAAAATAGTTCTAGTTTTAAGTTAAACAGATCTTAGGGCCGAAAGGCATTAGAATTTAGTATTATTGTTAACTTAGAGTGTCCGTATTGGATCAGTACGTTAGTTGTAAGTTATGGTTAATTAGGCTGGTCTTATGAATTTTTGTCTAGCTTTAAGATAGGTTTAAGATTGAATTAATAAAAATGAATTTAAAAAAAAAAGTGCGTTGGACTATCATACCAGAGGTCTGGGGGTCGATCCCTTCCTATGCCATTTAAAGTTTTTTTTACGGGTACTGCCTCTTGCGAGAAATTGACAAATTCTCCAAGAGTAATTCTTGTCATTAAAAGTGCTGCCTCAAATTATCCGTTCGGATACGGCTTAAAAGAAAAACTGTTGGTCCTCTCCATCCGAGACAACAACACTCGCACACAGGAATGGTTGAGGTTTGTAAGTCACTAGGCCCTAGTTCTTAACACACTGTTGAGCCACCCAATTTATTTTGTATTAAGAGTATTTAAAAAGTTTTATTTTCAATTGTTTCTATTATTTAGGACTTAGCTGTATGTTACGAGTAACGTGTCTCCCTGTCTAAGTCTAGAAAAACAGTAAAATTCAAAAACTCAACTTAACTACCTTAACATTAAAATCCGATTAAAGTAACCTGATGTCACCCTGAATGGCGTGTGTTGTGGCGTTACCGTTGTTCTGTCTCATGATGTGTTGTGTGTGTCGTGTCTTGTGTGGCAAACATCAGCCACACACAACACACAACGACCAACTAAAACCAACCAAAGGAGTGCTTATGCCAACACAACTTATGATTGAAATTAAATGTCACATACTTGAAAGAAAACTCTCCAAACGGCAAGGTGACAGTTTTGTTATAACTTATAACTTGTATACCGTTACACATTATAAAATGGCATCTTAGTGAACATAGAGGAAAAACTTAAATAATATATTTTTTCTTAGGGCAGCCACATCCACATCCCCATCCACAGCCAGCGAGCTACGAAAGCGCAGCGGCTGCTCTAGATAAGAAGGTAAAATATAATACATTTTTGCTTCGCTCTACATACCTTCATTGTGGAGTCCTGGTCCTGGTCCTGGTGTGGTTCCATGGTGTGATGGTTGGTGTTAGTCCTTTTGAAAGAAAACAAAACTTCACAACCGCATCATATCACCTGTCAGGAGGTGGTATATAGAGGGTATGATGCGGTATGCTTGTGCATTGAGGTGCAGTTACGATAAAGTTCAACTCCTTCAAGGAATTCTTCCAGACAAAAATTCAAAAAAAAAAGAAATAAAAACAGAAATCCTGCCACAGACATTGCACCTGCTTGGACAGGACACATTTTTGTTTTGGTTTATTACACTTTTACAATTCAATTTTGCAGATGAAAAAGAACGAACGGAAGGGTGTGAGTGGGGGAAAAGTGGGAGTGTTGCTAGGGTGAAAGACTTTGTGGAATGTTTTGTGTTTTGTTGGTGGGAGAAGAACCTTTTGTATATTGGGTTAAGTTTACCTGAAGCAATTTGATAGGAACAAAATGAAAGACATGACATTTCTCAAGTTGGAAACTTGAAGGGAAGTTAGTAGTTTAGTATACCTACAATTCTTAGACACAATACACATACCAACTTGCAACTTGTCTTTTTCAAGATACAAAAAATCCTTTTAAAGTTTAAACCTTATTTAAAATTTAATTGAGTTACAGTTTTGAAATTTGCCTGATGGAAGATATTATACTCACAATAATGCGTTTGTCATATTTTTCCTATTATAATTTTTGATTTACTAAATATTTTTGAATTTGCTTATAGGTCCCTTACTTAGATTAAGTTTTAAATTTTTTATATAAAATATGACAAGTTAAGAAGCATTTTGTAGGAGTTCCGAGAGAGCTTGGGGGTGCTTCCCAGATACGGATATTGCAACGTCGTCAGCATAGGCAATCACCTTGAAACCCTCTGCTTCCAATGATGTAAGTAGGTCGTTTACTACCATTTTCCATAAAAGAGGCGAAAGGACTCCACCTTGGGGGGTCCCTCGATTCACCGATCTGGTCTTAGTAAAACTTCTCATGCTAGATGTAATTGTCCTGCTTTTGAGCATGAGAATTATAAGATCTATGAGTGATTTCTCTAATTTTAGCTTATCCATTGTTGTTGTGATATTCTGATAACTGACGTTGTTGAAAGATCCTTCAATATCTAGGAACACTACTAACTTATATTCTTTGTATTCGAGGGAATGTTCAATAGTACGTACCAGTGAGTGAAGGGCTGATTCTACTGATTTTCCCTTAGAGTAAGCATGTTGAGCTGTGGAAATGAGACATGGTTTTAGGTTATGTCTGATGTAAATTTCAATTAATCTTTCCAAGATTTTAAGAAGGAAGGATGATAGGCTGATTGGTCGTAGATCTTTAGGGTTAACGTGGGAGGGTTTTCCTGCTTTGGGAATGAGGACTACTTTTGCCATTCTCCAGGCTTTGGGAATATATCACAACCTTAAACAGCTTAACAGAATGATTTCCAATGGTGGAATGATCATGTCTGAGCATTTTTTTAGTTCGGCCGGAATGATTCCGTCTGGTCCTGAAGATTTATATGGATCAAAGCTGTCTATGGCCCATTGCAGTTTTTCCCACGTTATTAGATCAACTAAATCGCTTGTAGAAGCTTGAGACTCTGATAAGTCGTTGAGTATGTTAGAACTACCTGGAAAGTGGATGTCTAATAACAGATTAAAAGATTCTTCATCTGTGATAGTCCACGTGCCTGCTTTTGTCTTTAAAGCACTGGGTATTGTTAGACTTTTTGAGAGAATTTTCCTGAGTCTTGAGGCTTCTGAAGTATTTTCTATTTTACCACAAATTAGGAGACCAACTTTTTTCGATTGCGCGTCCGCAATTGCCTTCCTCAAGGTGTCTCCTGGAATTGGGCTGTCGTGGCCAAGATAAGAGGATATGAGCCAGTAGGTGGATTTATCCATTGTTAAGACAGAGTTGGTGGTGTCCGTACCGCTGTAATTAGGGAGTAAAAATACGTTTAAGTAATTTTTTACTAACATGCATGACCTTGGTTTACCTTTCTCCGATGCATACAATATTTTATAGCCATATATTTTGAGACTCACGGCTCCTGTCTTCCTTGTTCCTATGCAATCGGAGTACCAGGTTGTTTGTGGCCATGATGGCGTGATGGTATGGATTCGATAACATTTTTCAATAATTTTTTAATAACTAACCGCGTGCCATTGCACGTGGTGGGTTCCAATTACGAAGCAAAATTACTGGACATCCAACTTTTATTGTAAATTATGCGATGGCAGGCCTAGTAAATTCAATGAGTTCAATAAGTTTCAGTTGTACTTTTTTAACAATACGCCAGCAATATCAGCTTACGTTGAACGAGGAAAAACGAGAAGTGTTTGTCTGAAATCACCTGAAAGGAGTAACAGAGTACCGCCAAATAGTCTGTCGTTGTTTTTCATATGTATCTTTCAATAAATGATAATTTTACACTGTTTCAGCACTGTATGGATGCTTGTTTTTTGTATAGGTATTGCACAACGCATCTGGGTTATTTGATGTTCAAATGGTAGACATGTGCATTCAAGAGGACACAAGCGTCCACAGGTTTTTCTCAGAACCCACCTCTGTCTATCAACTCCTACTCTCACCTCCCCGCGGTGAACATCGGGTGCCTAGTACCTCAACTGGAGATTGGGTTCCAACTCCAGTAGAAAGTTGTTGGGGGCAGCAAACGAGAGAGGAGAGAGAGGTGTTTCCACTAAGGCACCTTTCCTTATCCAGGCGGCAGCGGACGAATTCTCGAGATAGAATCTACGGTGGCGTCTACAGTTCCAGTAAGATTGAACTACTTAGTGAACACCTTATAGGGCTTCTTCGACATATTGGGAGCCCAAGCCTATAAGGAGCGGTTCATCCGGCTCCCCTTCCTTGGAGTTATACTAAGGATCTGGCCCTCCAGGTTGGGGGTTGTGCCGTCGGGGTGACTTCGGGGTGACTTGCTGGCCACGTAAAAACATCAAAGTTTCGAAGCAACAACAAGCCTCGGATACGGACGGATTCACTGTTGACAACCCACGCAAACGAAATAAGGAC
The DNA here is from genome assembly GCF_945859685.1 of Eupeodes corollae. Taxonomy (NCBI): domain Eukaryota; kingdom Metazoa; phylum Arthropoda; class Insecta; order Diptera; family Syrphidae; genus Eupeodes; species Eupeodes corollae. The sequence continues at coordinate 253,445,229 of NC_079147.1, forward strand.
AACGAACTTCGGATATGTACGTGGAATGTTAGGTCCCTTAACAGACCACGCACGTGTAGCCGAACAATTAACGGAAGCCCTAAACTGCTGCAAGGCAGATATTACAGCCATCCAAGAAGTGCGATGGGATGGACCGGGCAAACGCAAACTAAAAGACTGCGATATCTACTACGGCGACTGCTACCGAGAACAAAGACAGCGTCTATTTGGGTGTGGATTTGTTGTTGGAACTAGGCTCAGGCAAAAAGTCTTGAGTTTCAACAGTGTGAGCGAGCGCATCACGACAATCCGCATCAAGGCGAAATTCGCCAACATAAGCTTAATATGCGTGCATGCCCCAACAGAGGAGAAAGATGAAGACACCAAACACATATTCCAAACACGTATTATGTGAACGTCTGAAGCCATTCGTCAACAACCTGATAGGTCCTTATCAGTGTGGCTTCAGACCAGGAAAGTCCACTTTCGACCAATTATTCACACTACGGCAGATCTTTGAAAAAACAAAGGAACTTCAAATCGATACCCACCATCTCTTTATCGGTTTTAAAGCCGCGTATGACATCATCTATAGGGAAGAGCTCTGCAGGGTAATGTCTAGTTTTGGCATTACTGTCGAACTTATCCGTTTGTGCAGAATGACGATGGAGAATGCACGCTGCTCTATCAAGGTCGGAAAAGATCTTACCGATGCATTTGATATCAAAAAAGGTTTTAGACAAGGCGATGCACTGTCATGCGACTTCTTCAACATCGTTCTGGAAAGAATTGTGCAAAACTCAACCGTCAACACTAGAGGCACAATCTTCCAAAGGTCCATCCAATTACTCGGATACGCAGATGATATTGACATAATTGGAAGATCAAAGCGTGATGTCAGTGGAGAGTTTTTGAGCATTGCGACGGAAGCGAAGAAGATGGGTTTAGTGGTCAATGAGGGCAAGACCAAGTTTATGCTGTCATCAAAAAAGGGCACTGAAAAACGATGTCTTGGACAAAACGTCTTCATGGACAGCTATATAATTTGGAGGTAGTTAAGGACTTTGTCTACCTAGGCACCAAGCGAAAAATAACTCTTGCAAATCGCTGCTTGTTTGGACTTATAAGTCAATTGAGAAGTAAAGTCCTCTCTCGAGCATCTAAAATCACCATCTATAAGACACTCATCATCCTGGTTCTCATTTATGGCGCTGAGGCCTGGACCCTGTCAAAGAAAGATGAGAGCGTCTTAGGATGCTTCGAGAGAAAAATTCTTCGGGTGATTTTTGGTCCCGTACGTATAGATGGAGAATGGAGGAGAAGATATAACGACGAACTGTACGGGCTGAACAGTGACACTGACCTAGTTAGCAGAATTAAAGTCCAACGGCTTAGATGGCTAGGTCATGTAGAGCGGATGGACATCAACGCTCCAGCCCGGAAGGTCTTCGAATCCAATCCCGAGGGAAGGCGCAGTAGAGGAAGACTCAGGTGGCGCACCCAGGTGGGAGATTACCTCAACCAACTTGGCGTGCGAAACTGGAGACAGCTAGCTAGGGACCGAGCTGGCTGGAGACGCATGTTGGTTGAGGCCCAGGTCCGCCCCGGACTGTAGTGCCACCTTAAAAGTAAGTAAGTAATTCTGTTACTAATCAAATTAATTTCTCAAAATGAAATAGTTGAGATTTATGTATTTAAAAAAGATATATTATTTTGTATGAATAAAAGTAAAATATTTATCTTGTTAACGTATGTAATCTAAATGACCAGTTTGTTGAAATAACGAAATAAAGAATTTAAATTTTCAAAATATGCATACATACATTTTTTTTTTGAAATTGATGAATTGTTCTTCTAAGTATTTATAAATTTATTTGTTGCCTTATTGTCTTTATTGTTCAAAATGTAATCTTGAAAATGTTGCTGAAAGCAGTTTTGTCGGAAATACTCATAAGCATTTTATTAAAGTCTTTATATTCAAACCATCAAATTAAAATCTTCAATATATCAATAACTTTAGCCTTTGTACAGGAGGCAGAATGTGTCTGCAAATATAATACATAAATTAAACACGCCCGCCATATCATTTTGATATGGGTCGATCCGGTCTCCTTTTGCAATTATTATATTTATCCTATCCCATATTTTCAATTCTATATTTTTCAGTAAGTTTGCCGCCCTTGCTATTATCATCAATTTTATCTTCTAATTCAATCATCTTATGAGTTAGATGTTGTATAATGGATACTTTTTCTCTTCACTTTGTGTTGTATTTTATTTTATATGCGATAGCCAGCATAAAATATTTCAAAAATAAACAATAATTTTCCAATCCATAATTCATAAGTTGTATACATTTAAATGGGACGATGTTCCCGCATTTCTATAGAGAGGGCCTTTGGACTCACACACATACGAATTCTTCATATGGTATACATAGGCAGTAGTATCATAATCATAATAAAATAAGACCCAAATCATTGTGAGAATATTTTACAGTCCTTCGCCTACACCTACAATAATTCTTTCTGTGACTACATCAAATTCAATCACCACTTTTCGTTTAAATATTGAATTTTTATTTTTATTTTCGAATAGAAATCGAAATATCTCAAAAATTGTTAGTGTACGAGTAAATAAATACGTAGACGACGAGTGTAGCTAACTACCCCTATTGAAGAAAAACCCTCATTTAAAGGGTGCAAATAAATAACTTTGTTAGATTTCAATAAATTGACCAAATCAACTAAGAAATGGTTTATCCGGGCTTGGTTTGTTGGCCCAAATGGAATGTTATTTCCAGGGTTGCCAAGTGACAATTTTTAACGGAATCGCTTGAATGACACTCGGATATAAAAAAGGGGTGATTTGAAAATTTCTTTAAAGGCGATTCGGCAATCAATTGACAACCATTGGAATCTCTTAATCAAATGTTAAAATGTTGAAATGGCATAGAGATTTATAAATTCTAAACATTATTTTTGCCCGGCAAAAATCCTCGTTTCAAACCCTCCTAGTGGGTGCCGGGCGGTAATGATCACCACAGTTGTCTTGCACGTTATCAAGATGGAGATCAGCTAAGGTCAGGTTGAATTGCTGAAGTTTCCTACTCCTTAATAGTAGCAAGCATAAGCAATGCAATTTGACCATAGATACGGGGTCCCTAATTTCAGTGGTGGTGTGAGGGTCTTACATAATCCGTGCCGAAGAATGAAAGGCTGGGGGGCAAACCAGTCGCTAACGAGCTCATTCGGATGCCTTGGCAGGGTCCGTCTTATTTGCTGCCTTACCCCGGTATATCGGCTATGCCGGGGCTGACCTAGTCGTGGGACCAACATTCAAAAAACTAGACATGACAAAAGTAGGACCATCCTCAGACTTGGAGGATGAACTCTTGGCCTCCAGCCAGGAGACCTTGAAGGGAAGCTCATTTAGCGCTGGTAGTTCCAGGACTCCTATACTTCCTAAACGCTCTTTTCAGGAACCGCTACAAAACGGTCTCTCACATTCTTGCCAAGATTGCCAAAAATGAAGAGACGGGATGGATTCATGACAGGGACCCCAAAGATAAAATAAAGTACCAGAAGGTTGTTGATGAATACAACAACCTTCTGGCCAGCCGAGAAAAGACCGTTAAGCGAAACAGATCTCAGGTAGAGATCTGCACGTCACAGAAAAAGAGTAAGCTTGACGACCAGTAAAAGCCAGTGAAAGCACCATTTTATAGAGCAGCGCAACTGCGTACTCTTAGTGAGGTTGTCGAGGATAACCTCCACGTAGCAGTTGTGGATGAGCTCCACAAACAGCAAAGGTCTGCTGAACGTGTGGAACTCTATAGATTGCAAGCTCTCTGAGATGGTGTTTGTAGTTTAGACTCTGGCGAGATGCCCAGGGGGTATAGGGTAATCATGTGTGCAGAAAGGTTTTCTAGGGATTTCCTTCGTGAAAGCATTGCTAAGGTAAGCAATGACTGGGAGGGATTGAAGCTCAAGCTTATCCCAGATAAGGACATCCCTAGACAACCAAAGGCTCTCATTTGGTGGAGAATGGATTATTTCCATGCTCAGTGGTAGGAAGATTCGAGCCACTCTAGGCAATGGAAACAATACACGTGAGTAGGGGAACATCCCAGGGTGGTGTCCTTTCGCCTCTTCTATGGATTCTGGTCATGGATACAATTCTCGTTAAATTAAAGAGATGTGGAGTGAAGGCGATAGCTTATGCGGATGATTTGGTGCTATTGGTGTCAGGAAAGTACACCTCAGAGAGTCAGCTTTGAAGAAAGTTAGCAACTAGGCCACTAGTTGTGGACTAGGAGTTAACCAAAGTAAACCTGAACTGTTGCTCTTTACCACCAAAACTAAAGTACCGCCCTTCACGCTACCTCGACTCAACGGTCAAATCCTATCATTGTCTTCCAGTGCAAAATATTTGGGAGTTATACTCGACCCTAAACTAAACTGGAAACTAAATATTGAAGTACGGGTTAAGAAGGCCTGTGTTGCTTTCTAAGCCTGCAGCAGTGGAATAGGATTTTATGAACGTACACAACACAGCCGTAGTACGTCCAATCTTAACATGTGGGTCGATTGTGTGGTAGCCTGCTCTTAGCAAAGCCTATAACATTAATAAGCTAAAGAAGGTTCAGAGAACATCTTGCGTGGACACCGCAGAGGCCATGCGTACTTGCCAAACGGACGCCTTAAACGTTATTTTGGATCATCTACCAATCGAACTTTTTATTAAATACATAGTTTCCTGCAGCGCTATTAAGCTGAATGAATCAAATAGCTGGATGTCAAAACCTTATGGTCAAAGCAACACTACGAAATTGATTCCCTCAGATATTATCTCGGTAGACACTGCACTCCTACTTTGAGCCTTAGTAAGGGTTTTAAGGTTATTTTCCCATCCAGAGAAGACTGGGAGGATGACATCGAGTCGATAGGTTTCGACACAACCATCTTTACTGACCGCTCAAAGATGGAGTGCGGAGTTGGTTCTGAGATCTTTTCTGAGTCCCTAAATGAAGCCTAATCCTTTAGGCTTCCTGACTTTTCCAGCGTTTTTCAGGCTGAACTGCTGGCAATAAGGGAGGCATGTAAGATACTTAAACAAAGCCCAAGCCAAAACCGAAATGCGGTTATCTTCACAGACAGTCAAGCAGCTGTCAAACCCATTAACTCGGTTACATGCTCATCTAAATTGGTGCAGCAATGTCGCTATGGTCTTGCGAGCCTGAATATTAACCTCGGCGTCACCCTGATCTGGGTTCCGGGCCATAGTGGTATCGTGGGAAATGAACGGGCTGACGAGCTAGCCAGGCAAGGATCGGCCCTTCATAGCTCACTTGCGGAAATGGTTAACATTCCTCTTGGTGCTATGAAGAGTAAAATCTTTTCTATCTACCAAACTGAATCAAACCGAAGGTGGAGCCATTTACCCAACTGCATTATATCTAGGAAGATATGGTCCACATACATAAGACCCGTACAAACGATCGTCTATGCAGGCCAAGGCAAAAAATATCCAGAATTGTTGCGGTTTGTACCGGACATTGGCCTCTAGGAGTTCATGCAGAGAAGTTGGGTACCTCTTACAACACCTTTTGCCGTAGCTGTAGTGACCAAAGAGAAAGTGAAACGATAATCAATTTCCTCTGCAAATGTCCTGCTTTGGCAAACATTAGAATGAAATACTTTGGAAAAACATTCTCACACGAACTTGATGAGCTATCTGAGACGAAGATTAGAGACCTAATCTTTTTTCTCGATGCGACAAAATGGCTCTAACATAATAGCTATGAAGCTTCTCTATACATTTTTCGCTTTCTATCACAGGTCAAACGAGTTTTGGTATCAAAACGGCGCACTACAGCGCTAATTGGATCTCAGGCTAGTTTGCCTTGAGGTCGCCATTTCCACCTCCCAAACATTATGCTTGTCCTTATCAGGTTTAAAGGTCTGAGCTCGATCAACGAATGGTAGAATACAATTTTTTCTAGGGACTTTTTTGAACATTTGATAACTCAACAAATTAAGATTACATTTCGCAATCTTCCTATCGATAGTTGAATTGAATGTGTGGTAACTCTTTTCAAGGTATACCATATACACTCCAGTACTTTTCGTGTATTCTCGATTAAATATAAAATTACAAAAAAGAAAACTATATTTTATCTCAAAGAATATTTTTCAAAGCTCTTTTCTCCTTTCACCTTAGAAGACCATCCCTATGCCCATTTTCAACTCCATATCCTTGCCATCGCCATCATCATCATTATTATTTCTATTGCTACTAAAAGAGCAGACTTTAAGCTTACTCAACCATCTCACGTATCTGTGGTGTAAAATAGAAGGTTCAAAGTTATGAAGGAGACAAACAAGTAAGCTTGTAAACGAACCATGATATTACTTTTTTGTTCAAGTGTTGAGTCTATAGTTGTGTTGGTCTCTGTTTTATTTTTTATTTGTATTTATTTATTTTAGTTTTTTTTTGAGAATGAAAAAATATTGATTCAATTTATTGAGGATACAATTTATAATCGAATTTATATATTTTTTCCTTTCGATTTGATTGATGATATCCGGAAAAGGTATGTGGTTGGTTTTATTTTTTTTTTTGATCTCTATGGTTTACGGATGAAATTTTGTAAAGGCTCAATACCTTCTATTGTATAGTTTGTATACGGGTAGAATATCTTTAATTCATTTATACTGAATTTTAAGGTATTTTAGGGAAATACCTGAGGGTCTTTGGTCAAACAAAAGGGAATCAAGAATTGAATCAGATGTCTTGTAATTCAACGCTGAAGTCTTCAGAAAAGAATTTTTGAAACCTATTTGTTCATTGATTCTGACAGAGAATGAAATTGATTACTGGCGTTTAAAGCCAGAAATTGACTTCCTTGTTTGTAACAGATTCACAAAAAGCGAGTATCCTTTTATAACTAAAAGAATTTGGGAAATTTTCGATTCGTTTAATGAAACCGATGACCAGTATTGCTAAAAAGATTTTTCTTGAAACATAGAGTTTAATTTTTTAAATTAAGTTCTTCAAAAAAACTATGAAAATTAAATTACTAATTTCAAAAACAGTACAAAGTTCTAGGTTATTTTACGAGATTAGAAGACCTTACATAACTGTATCTGTGTTTTTTACAGGGTTATAAAGGAAATCTATAGTTTGGGGTAATTTGAATCAAACCGTACTTTACTCGAATTAACCATCCCATATAAGAGGTACTTTTAAGAAAGTTGAAAGATAAACAAAGAAAATTGAATTCTTTTGCAAATTTACTTAAATATATTTTTAATCTTGACATGACCAAAAATTAGAAAACTAGAGTAGCTGTAATAGTTTTAAAAACAGAAACTTTCTTTTTGATTGTTATCTTAACTCTAAGAATATTAAGAGAATTTGTGTTTTTTATTGTTAGGGTTTTCCAAGCTTTGAATAGATAATAATTTAACTTTTGTCTTTTTTTTATGAAAAAAAGGAAACTTGTTTACTGCTATACAATAACCTTCAATTGAACGGAGCGCAAATTGAGTGGAAGTCAAGTGCTAAGTATCTTGGGGAATACCTGGATAAAACATTGACGTTTAAACTGCACATTCAGCAAACATTAAATAAGATAAATATTGTGATAGAAACACTTTATCCTTTTATAAATTGCAAGTCTAAAATGAGTGCCGAATACAAATTAATTATATTTAAGTCTATTTTTTAAGGTTGAAAAAGCTCGAACAAATTTTTGAAACACAAGGCTTAATTATAGAAAAACAAGAAGCCTGCTGTGCCAAACACGAAAGACAAATCACAGAACTAGAATTGACAGTAAAAAAGAACAATATCATAATTTTTAAAGTAGAAGAAAATGAACGGACTACTGAAGAGCTCCTGTTACTGATTATTGACCTGATTAATAAATCTAACGAACAGTTTGACTTAATCAAAAATGACATCGAGAACTGCTTCCGTCTAGGTAAGAAAACAGAAGGAAAAATTAGACCAACGTCAGGAAACTCTCTTCGGTTGAAAAACAGGAGGAATTAAGACTAGCATTGAAAGACATAAATTGGGATATAATAGGACTAGCTGAAGTAAGATTGCTTGGACAAAGAATAATTAATAATGATAATGATATCTTCTGCTACATTGGTGAAACAAAAGGACTATATGGAGTTGGATTTCTAATTAAAAAGAAATGATTAATATCCGATTCCATAATGAGAGGATATGTAGCATACAACTTAAAATTCAAAACACAAAAATGACTATAATAGAAGTATAAGCACCTACAGAAAAAGCTGAGGAAGAAGAAATGATAAAATTCTACGATAATCTTGAAGACACATTCAACAACCAAAAAACAGAACTAATGTACGTGATAGGAGATTTTAACGCAAGACTTGGAAAAAGATTAAATGAAGAAGAAAACTCAGTTTTAGGACCTCATGGATCTGGACTAAGAAATGAAAGACTCATCAAGTGGCTGGAAGAAATGAACTTAAAATCTGGGAACTCATTCTTCAAAAAGAAAGATAGCAGAAAATGGACGTGTATCTCAGCAAATAGAAATGCAAAAAATGAAATAGACCTCATACTCACAAACAAAATTGAAACTATCCAAGACATTACTGCCCTTAATAATGTAAATTTTGACAGCGATCACAGACTAGTAAGAATGAATATAAAGATAAACCATAAAACATTAAGAAGAAATCGACAAAGCTATTACATCCCTAAAATAATACCAGAACAACAAATTATCAACTACAACGAAACAACAAAGACAAAGATCAACCAGCTCTTAGAATCGTCAAATAACGACCTTTAGAATACATATGACAAATTAGAAAATATCTTAAAGACTACAGCAAAAATCTCAATAACGAACATAAAGACTTCCAAAGAAAAAATATCAGACGAAATCAAAGCCCTTATAGCAAGAAAAGAACATTGAAGAACAAAAACACAACTACTCAAGCAAGAAAAAACAGAACTAAGTGAACTTAGGAAAACAATAAAATCTAAAATAACGAATGATATTCGTGCATATAATGAAAAAATTATAAAAGATACACTAAGACATACAAAATCAATAAACAAAGCAAAACGATATTTGAATAATAAACAAGAATGGATAGAAAATATGAAGGATCAAAATTCAGTTAATATAACAAACCGAAGAGACATAAACGAAAACGCTACATTATTTTTTGAAAAACTGTTCACCTCGACTAAAATCAACACAGAAGAAGAAACAATAGAGAACAATGATTCAATATCGACACAAACCCATATATTCAGCAAAGAAACTATCGAAAGGACCATAGACGATCTGAAGAGAGATAAATGCACTGGAAATGTCGGAGTATCAGCGGAAATGTTAATATACGCAAAAAACTCACTATCCAACATTCTTACAAACTTACTCAACGAAATCGTTCTAACAAAACAAATCCCTGAACAATGGAAAGAAACAACAATAACACTAATACATAAAAAAGGAAATAAGGACGATATCAACAACTATAGACCAATAAGTAACATTTCGACAGTTTACAAGCTGTTCTCCAAATACAGGATCATAAAGGACGATTTCAATAACAAACAACCAAGAGAACAGGCTGGATTTAGAGAAGGATTCTCCACAACAGATCACCTACAGACAATGAATCAGCTAATAGAAAAGTGCAACGAATTTAAACAACCTGTTTATTTTCTTTTTATTGACTTTAGTAAAGCTTTTGACTCCGTTGAACATGAAATGATATGGTCCGCCCTAAGAAATCAAAACATAAACCCAGATTTAATAGAAACAGTTAAAAACATATATATTTTTACCAAATTTGCGCACTATTTTTTGTAGATTTTATTTTTTATGAAAAAAACGGACTGTTGGATTTTTATATAAAAATTACTGAATATTGGAAACAATATTTTCTCTGAAATAAAATAAGTTTGAAGCCAATATTTTTCATTTTTGAAAAGCTAATGGGTCCGATTTTTCAAACTGAAAATTTTGACATTTCTCGACGTTTCAATGTTCCTAGAGTCGAAATAAATTTTTTTAGAAAGATGTCAGTGCGTGCGTTTGTACGTAAGTTCGAACGTCCGTACGTTTGTGACGTTTTTTTCGTTGTCCATAGCTCAAGAACCAGAAGAGATATCGATTTCAAATAAATTTTGTTGTACAGATCAAAAGGCATAAAGATGCAGAAAGGGCTCTCAAGAAATTTGCGGGGGTGGTTTTTTTACCTTAGCAGTTTAAAAAAATTTGAAAATTTTGGTTAACATATTTGGTTATGTAATAAATTGTAACGTGTTATCAAACAAACAAACAATTTTTTTGAAAAAAATCCATTTAAGGTTTTTTTTTAATCAATAAAACTGAAAAAAAAAATTTGTCACCTCCAAAATTTTACGACTGAAATTTGATTGCATCTCTAAAACAATTTTGTGCAACGAAGAATAATGTTTTTGACATCTGATGAAATTTTGAGAAAAATCGAATTGACAGTTTTTTTTATAAAAAATAAAAATCTAAAAAAAAACATTACTCAAAGTTCGTAAAAATTGAATATCGATTCAAATATCTTTTCAAAAACTTGAAATTAAGGCTTCAAGCTTATTTTATCTTATAAGAAATATTGTTTTCAACATTTTGAAAAATGTTGAGAAAAATCGAATTGACAGTTTTTTTTACAAAAAAATAAAAACCTAAAAAAAAAAATGTATAAAAGTTGGTAAAAACTGATTTTCGACTCGAATATCTTTTTAAAACTTTGAAGTATTGGCTTTAATTTACTTTTATCTTTCAAAAAATCTTGTTGTCAACATTCAGTTAAAGTTTGAAAAAAATCGAATTGACAGTTTTTTTACAAAAAATAAAACTCTAAAAAAAAAACAGTACTTCGTACAAATTTACTTTCGACTCAAATAGCTTTTCAAAACTTAAAAATATTGGCTTGAAACTTATTTTATTTCACAGAAAATATTGGGTTCGATACTCAGTAATTTTTATATAAAAATCCAACAGTCCGTTTTTTCATAAAAAATAAAATCTACAAAAAATAGTACGCAAATTTGGTAAAAATTGATACGAGTGCATATAGACAAACTTTTAAGCGAGACAAATCGACGGACGGGATGGGAAGTTATCAGTGTAGGTCGCATCCCAGCCTCTTTTTTTATGAAAAAACGGACTGTAGGATTTTTATTTAAAAAAAAAACTATTTAATATCGAAAATAGTATTTTCTGTGAAATAAAAAAAGTTTGAACAAAATATTTAAAATTTTTAAAAAGCTATTTGATTCGAAAGTAAATTTAGACCAAATTTTTAGAATTGTTTTATTTTTGCTATGTTTTTATTTTTTGTAAAAAACTGTTAATTAAATTTTTATTAAAATTTTACTGAATGTTGGTAAAAACTTGAGATTATGGCTTCAAACTTTATTAATATTATAGGAAAGATTGTTTTCCACATTTGGAAAAAAATTTGAGAAAAATCTAATTGACAGTTTTTTTACAAAAAATAAAAACCTGAACAAACAAATTAATAAAAGTTGGTAAAAATTCATTTTCGGCTCGGATATCTTTTAAATTCTTTGATATATTGGCTTCCAACTACTGTTTTATTATATAATTAGCGAACACTAAAAGGGTTTTGTATACCTTTAATATGCCAAAGACACAGTGTGAGCATTATGAAAAGAGGGTAGGTTTGGATAGGAGGTGTCGGTGAACATTGGTTCCACATTCGCGTAGTGCGGCTAAAGAATGAATCTCTGTGCTTCATAGTACGGCCGAAGTTGGGCTCAAGGGTAAACTGATGAGCATTCGTAGACGCACAGTTATTAAGGTTAAATTGTTTAAGGGGAGGAATGCAACTGGCTATTTCACTAGAGCATAGTATGTTAAAATAACGGTAAAAAATGGTGAGGCAAGAAACCTTGCGTCGATGTTCGAGGGACGTAAACGAGTTGATGATGTTAATGTCAACAATCTTTTAAAAATCTCTTTTTTGACTATCTAAGGGGCTTAAATAAGTTACTGGAGTCCAAAGATGAGAGTTATATTCAAGTTTCGGAAGTATATATAGGTTTTGTAGATTGTAGCCAAGCCAGATCAGACGGAGAGAAAAATTTCTTGCAACGTCTCAAAAAACCTAGACATCTTTCCATCTTTCGGAATTTTTGGCAACATCGCGTATGTGATCGCTGACATAAGTTGGTTGCAGAAGCACATTCCGAGGATGTCAAGATTTCCCGTTTCGTTGATGCAAGTGCCACTCATAGATAGTGGCAAAAAGAGTTTATCTCGCATTAACGGTACAAGACAGCATTGCGTTTTCGAAGCATTAAATTCCAAACGATTGCTTATTCCCCATTGTACAATGCTGTGTAGGTCGGAATTTAATGAGCTAATCATATTTTGCCGTTACAGTTCCACAGTTCCACAGGTTGTGAGTCTCAAAACGAATAGAAAAAGCTAAGATTAATATCATCTGCGAAACAATGTATTGGATTAGAAGTTGCAGACAGAAGATCATTAGTAAAAATGAAAAAGAGTGTTGGAGACAAAACGGAGCCCTTGGGCACACCGGCAATTTTTTTTATGAGACGAGTTTTAGACTTGAATCCGTCCAAAACAACACGAAGAAGAGATTCGTCGATACCAAAAGCACGCATTTTCGATAAGAGAGGAAGATGCCAGACTTTATCAAATGTCTTTAAAGTATCAAGTGCAATAATCTTACTTTTTTTAAAACGATGTAAAGATTTGTTCCACTGTTCGGTGAGTTGAACCATGAGATCACCAGTGGAAGTAATGCTACGAAAGCCGTATTTCCGTTCCTCAAGATATTTCTAAAGCTGATAATTAATCAGCTTTTCCATGACCTTAGAAAGAAGGGACGTAAGTGCTATTGTGCACATTTTTTAAAATTTTGAGAAAAATCGAATTGACAGTTTAAAAAAAAAAAAAAACAATATTTAAACAATATTATGAAAAATATTTAAATAACTAACAACTTTTTTAACTTAACACGGAAACCTACAAACTTTGAAGCAAGACAATTCGACAGACGCGATGGAAAGTTATCAGTGTGGGTCGCATACCAGCCTCATTTTTTTGGGTTTTCATTTTTATAAAAACTGTAAATTTGATTTTTCTCAAAATTTAACCAGATGTCAGATTTTAAAAACGTTATTTTTCGTTGGCCAAAATTGTTTTGGAGATGAAATCATTTTTTATTTGTAAAAATGTGTTAAGTAAAAATATATGATATAAAATTTAACTCAAGTCTCTAGCGTCATTGGTTCGGGAGATATTTATGGTTAACCAAAATGTCCCAAACCCAAACCATCCATGCAATATTTTTAAAAGCCCTTCCCTTCGAACGCACACACATCTTTCTAAAAATATTTTATTTCTACTCTAGGGACCTTGAAATGTCGAGAAATGTCAACATTTTCAATTCGACAAATTTTAACGATTACAGTAACTTCCTATAGAATTTTACTAAAGAAATAAGTTTTCAATTTTTCTTAACGTTGTTTAAGCTAAGTAAAATACACACTTTCTGTCAAGATATTGAACGCGAAACAAATGTTATTGTAAAAAAACCTATAATTTTGAAGGAAACCACAAGATGGCTCCCTGTACATAACTACATATATCTTTTATAAAAATATATGTATGTATGTATATATGGCTGATGGGATCAGGAATGTTCAACATAGCCAGCCTATACTTTTAGTTAGGCATTATCCTTACACGTGAACTATGTTTTTTTCCTGTGTTTTAGGGATAACTTTCACTTTTTTATTTTGTACTTATTGCCACCACGAAGGCAATTTTCCTACAAGTTGTCAAAACTAATTTTCAGAATTAGTAGAAAAACAAACAAACATGAAATTGTTTTTGTTTTTCTAGTTTTGAAAATAATATAGTTTCAAATTAAGGAAATTTAATAATAAAAGTTATTTGTTTGTTGTTTTTGAAGTAATGCCTGTAATGGTCAAAGTAGTTTTTATCCCGAAAGTGGGTAGGCGAGGTCACGAATCCGCGAGGGATTTCAGACCAATACGCTTTAAATCTTTTGTGCTCAAAACCTTGAATCGCATTCTTGATTACCATATTAAAGAAATCTTAGTTGGACGTCCTCTTGAAAGCTCTCAGCATGCTTTTCTTAAGGGCAAATCTACGGAGACTGCCTTCTATGAGGTAGTGCGTACTGTAGAACAAACAATCCATTATAAAGAATTTACTCTTGCCACCTTCCTAGACATAGAAGGTGCTTTTAACAACGTCCTTACAGAATCCATAGAAGAATTGCTCGTTAAGTTCGGTGTAGAAGACTTCATTCGAGAATGGATTATTTCCATACTCAGTGGTAGGAACAAATCACGTGAGTAGGGGAACACTCCAGGGTGGTGTCCTTTCGCCTCTTCTATGGCTTCTGGCCATGAATACCATTCTCGTTAAATTAGAGAGATGTGGAGTGAAGGCGGTATCCTTTGCGGATGATTTGGTGTTATTGGTATCAGGAAAGTACACCTCTGTGATTAGTAAAATCACGGAGTCAGCTTTGAACGAAGTTAGCAGCTGGGCCACGAGTTGTGGACTAGGAATTAACCAAAGTAAAACTGATTTGTTGCTCTTTACAACCAAAACTAAATACCGCCCTTCACGCTACCTCGACTCAACGGTCAAATCCTATCATTGTCTTCCAGTGCAAAATATTTGGGAGTTATACTCGACCCTTAACTAGACTGGAAACTAAATATTGAAGAACGGGTTAAGAAGGCCTTTGGGGACTTCAGTTGAAGATGATTTTATGGACGTACACAGCCGTAGTACGTCCAATCTTAACATATGGGTCGATTGTGTGGTGGCCTGCTCTTAGCAAAGCCTATAACATTGATAAGCTAAAGAAGTTCAGAGAACAGCTTGCGTGAGCACCACAGGCAATGGCGGATCCAAGGGGGAGGGGGGTCATGGGGTCATGCAAACCCCCCCCCCCCCCCCTGGGAGATAATTTGTTTGCTTTTTCGCAGGAATTCCCTTCAATTCATAACTTATCGTATTGCGTTAATGGATATGACCCCCATTATATTTTGAATTATTTATTTGTTGTGTATGAAAACAACATTTATATTTTACTTCCTTTAACTTTATTACTAAAAGTACTACTTTTGACTGAACATTGGACCAAGAACATAATATGCATCGGATATTTCGCCTTATTCCTAAAAAACAACACAATTCATCAACTTTTGACCAATTGACGATCCAGGGGGGGGGGTCGCATGAGCCAAAAAGCTTAAAACAGTTAAGTTGTATAAGTAAAGATTTCATTTAAAGATTTATTAATAATTTAACGACATTCACCAAAAAGTGGTTTGCTGTCAAAAACAACTCAAATTTTGATTTTCGCTCAATTTAGAATTTGAAAAAACTTTAGTCATGACTTATTTTATTTATTTTTTTTTTTATTTTCATTTTTGTTTTTTATTTTATTTTCATAAAAAAAATTTCTAAGAAAAAGAGCAAATATTCAGGTTCTTAAGAAGAAACCTTGAATAAGAGATCATGAATTGTATATTAAGTTGCCTTTGAATTCCTTAGCTTAAACTCGCCTTCAATTTTATTATTACATTTTTTTGACACACATAAATAGTGATTATTGAAGTAATTTTTACTGCGACACATGGGAGCTATATAGCAAGTTTTGCATAAGTAAAAGTAAGAGTTTTTAATCAAATATGACACTACGATGGTAGAGAAGCCGAAAAAAGTGGGTACCCCAATTCCTTTCCTCTGTCTGTCTTTCCTGACCCCTACAGTCCAAAAAATTGTATTGATTGAAATTAAGATTTTCAGCCGATTAGTGTAAGGCTTTTTTTCATTTTATTAATAAAAAATAACAGCAGTCCCCACACAAATTTTTTGGTTCAAGATGTGATTTTTCTAAAAGTTTCTCTAAATTTTGTGTTCTTAATTTGGCTTCTTTCTACAAGAAAAACATATTTTCGTATTGATTCAGAAAGGCACCATTAAAAAAGCCCAAATTTTGTTTTTAAGTTTTCTCAAGAACTATGTAATGGAACGATTTTAAAATTCTTCTCTTTCTGTGCAAGCTCTTGTCAATGATCAAATTGATGACGATTTTTTATGGTTTTTTTTTATTTTTAATAAAATACTAATTTTGTTTACAAAACTCGATATTTCAGAAAGGGGACAGCATTTTTTGACGAAATTTGTATGTAAAATGTGCATATATTTATAAGCTCTTTATTTAGTGCTTATACCAAAAATATTTTTAAGACAAAATTTAGAATGATTTTCGAAAAAAATAAGTTAATCTAGATTTTTTGACAAAAAAAAAAATGGCTTTTAAATTTTTCAGAAAAACTTATTTTGCAGGAACATTTTTTAATCTTAAAATATAGGAAATATTTTTAAACAGACTTTTTCGCGCGACCTAGTCGTGCGTTTCATTTCTTTCAAAATTGGTTTTCTGATTCAAAAGATTTAAAAAAATTAAATAAATCTACTTTTGAAGTGAATTTGCTTTGGATGCTTTAGAACTGAGATTCAAACTCGAATTTCAATAATACAAATATCCTAAAAAAATCAAGTGACACTTTTGTTAAATTAATGGCTAAGTGGAAAACATAATAAACGATTCATATCTATTGATATAAAAGCTTTGAAACGTGTTATTTGTCAGTACTACAAAACTTTTCTTCCCAATTTATTTGTTTACTTACCTTACTTTGTTTTAATCTAAATTTTTTTAGAGAAATTATGCACTTAAAAGCAGCTATTTCCTTGAATTCAAGATTCAACCCTTTTTGTCTTTAAAATTTTTAAGTTTTGTTGACGCCTTTATAAGATCCAAATCAGATTGATAACGAGAGTGATAAGAGATTCCCACAAATTGATTTAAAAAAAAAAAAAAAACTACATCAAAAAAAGCCCGACATTTTTCATATCAGATCATCTCACATTTTCTGGATTTTTAAATTTTTTAACGTTCTTTGCATTAATAGAAATGAAAACAAGAAAAGTGTGTTTTGTTTTTGGAAAAAAGCTTCGTTTCAAAACAATTTTCTACATTTCTGCGCGAAATGCACCAAAAACCCTCTAAGCTATTGTATTTTAGCTCTTAAATATGGCATATCTAAAAATCTTGGAATGCTTTCATATGAGTCATCCAAATTAAATAGTAAGACCATACCTTGCTGGACAACAGTGTTCTAAATTATTTGATAACTAAAGTTGGTATTTTAGCAATTATTAAATTTTGTTATCATCCTTTACAAAACATTAAAGAACAGTTTTTTTCATGAGTAAAAACTCATCTAAGTGTGTGAGCCCCCCCCCCCCCCCTGATGAAAACTCTGGATCCGCCCTTGACCACAGGGGCCATGCGTACTTGCCCAACGGACGCCTTAAACGTTATTTTGGGTCTTCTACCAATCGACTTTTTTATTAAATACATAGTTTCCTGCAGCGCTATTAGGCTGAAGGAATCAAACAGCTGGTTGTCAAAACCTTATGGTCACAGCAACACAACGAAATTGATTCCCTCAGATATTATCTCGGTAGACACTGACTTCTGCACTTCTATTTTGAGCCTTAGTAAGGGTTTTAAGGTTAAGTGCGGAGTTGGTTCTGGGATCTTTTCTGAGCCTCTAAATGTAGGCAAAACCTTTAGGCTTCCTGAAGGTTTGCTAGCGTTTTTCAGGCTGAACTGCTGGCAATAAGGGAGGCATGTAAGATACTTAAACAAAACCCAAACCAAAACCGAAATGCGGCTATCTTTACAGAGAGTCAGGCAGCTAATCCTTATCTAAATTGGTCCAGCAATGTCACGATGAGCTTGTGAGCCTGAATATTAACTTCGGTAGTACCCGTGGCATGATGGTTAGTGCGTTGGACTGTCATGCAAGGGGTCTGGGTTCAATCCCTGCCTGTGCCACCTTAATTAAAAAAAAAAAAAAAAATTATTCGCGGGTACTGCCTCTTGCGAGGAATTGACAATTCCTTCAAGAGTAATTCTTGTCATGAAAAAGTGCTTTCTCAAAACTAGCCGTTCGGATTCGGCCTTAAATTGTAGGTCCCTTCCATTCCTGACAACAGTACTCGCACACAGGAATGGTTGAGAGTTGTAAGTCACTAGGCCCTGGTTCACAACGGACTGTTGCGCCACCCCATTTCATTTTCATTTCATTTTTGTCACCCTGATCTGGGTTCCGGGCCATAGTGGTATCGTGGGAAATGAACGCGCTGAGGAGCTAGCCAGGCAAGCATCGGCCCTTCATAGCTCACTTGCGGAAATAATTAACATTCCTCTTGGTGCTATGAAGAGTAAAATCTTTTCCATCCACCAAACTGAATCTAACCGAAGTTGGAGCAATTTACCCAACTGCATTATATCTAGGAAGATATGGCACACCTATAACAAAACCCGTACAAACGATCTTCTATGCATGCCAAAGCAAGACATAGCCAGGATTGTTGCGGTTTGTACCGGACATTGGCCTATAGGAGTTCATGCAGAGAAGTTGGATATCTCTTACAACACCTTTTGCCGTAGCTGTAGTGACCAAAGAGTAAGTGAAACCATAATCCATTTCCTCTACAAATGTCCTGCTTTGGCAAACACTAAAATGAAATACTTTGGAAAAGCATTCTTTCACGAACTTGATGAGATATCTGAGACAAAGATTAGAGACCTAATCTTTTTTTTCAATGCGACAAGCTGCTCTATAAATCTTTCATTTTCTATCACAGGTCAAACGAGTTTTTGGTATCAAAACGGCGCACTACAGCGGTAATTGGATCTCAAGCTAGGTTGCCTTGAGATCGCTATTTCTACCTACCTACCAATACCTGTAATATTAAAAGTTTTGTCTTATGTATACATATGTTTATAAATTTTTGGACCGGATCAAAAGACTTTTTGTTTAAATTATGTTCTTATCTTCTTAAAAGTTAAAAAAGCTCATTAAAATACGCAATACCAAAATATAATGAATTATTTAACTTTTTTTAAAAGTTCATTCGAAAGAAGATAGAAAAGTTACAAATACTAGTATCTTAACCAGGTTAATTTAATTGTTCTTATAAATTTTACTTAAATATCTCCTAACCACACGAAAAGGAGAATTAACACTTAGCTGAAAACATGATTAAACTAACCTATAAATCTTAACACGATTCCCAACATTGCATATTTCGAAAAAGGATTCCAGCACCTTTCCGCAATTTTACAAAAGTCCTCCCCAGAAAACCTATTAACATTTCAATTTAACAAAATTAACATTGTAATTACCGAGTGATTATGGATTACGCTTCGCATCAGGGTGCTTCATGCAGCTTATAACTTAAGAAGCATATCCTTACCGTCGTCGTCGTCTTGCCGTTGTTGGTCGGTCGCATCGTCGTCGTTGGCCTTTATGTTGTGCATTCGTTAGCCAAAAAGTCAGAAATTAAAGCCGCACGCCTTAAGACAACACCACGCCTGGCGTTGCACTGCGCTCCTCCCCTGCTACTTACTGCCCCTTAAAACATGTCCATAACTCACTTCACTACCATTACCATCGTTCCTATGGCTTGTTAACTTTCATGGGAATTTCAGTCAGATGTAAGGAGGTACATAGGTACTATACCAACCTACACTTAATTATCCTGTCATTAATCCTGTACCTTGCATAATAAATTCATGTGATTAATTATTTAACGTTCTTCTTCGGGATGCAGTAACAATTAAAAAAAAAAAAAAAATATGTTTCTTGAGAAACTTATCCTCGAGATAACTTTGCCATAAGAAATGCTATAGGTACGGAATAATAATCCACAAGGACCTTTTCACCCGCACTTTAATGATGTTGCAGAACCCATCAAGATTCTCGCGACATCCCTATAACAACAACAGCAACGAAAATCGTTTTATTTTACAAACAGGATGCACCGCCATATAACGGTAAATTACTCAGGTACCAACTACACGACATAGTGACATTTAATAGGATCTCCTACTCCTACCGTTGCTGTCGCTCTTTTGGCGCACTAAAGTGATTCCTTTCGTTCAATTTAATACCAGACCGCATCCATAAAAAAAGGGTAATATATGTGTTTATTTTAGACTTCCTTTTGCCGCTCCCGCTCTAAGGCTTCTGGTTTCAGCGATATCGTTTCAGGATGCGAGGGTACATAAAATTGATGCAATAGGATGTCAGAATTATATTTTGAGCACTGATTGACAGCCACAGCCACCGCCGCGTCACATTTATGTTGTCAGCATGTTGTTTCCTTTCGAGTCATTTAAGTTTCATCATCACTGAAAGGGGGTTTGGCTGGGGTCCCAATTGAACCTGATGCCTGCAGACTATCCCGCTTACCTCATCTTCACGTCATCACTCCGGTCGTCGCTCGTCGTCCCTAGTCCTCACCATATCATCGCGTCGCATCGTCGTTTGTTGTCTTTTAACAATGACATGAAAATGAAACACACGAAAAAGGATATTTCAAGCGATAATATCAGGACAAACTGCTTGGCAATGGTAACGGTAAGCAATATTTCGTTGAGAACTTTTTATTACGTATTTTTTTAAACTCATAAAAAGTCTCATAAAATTTTACAACTCTGTGCGATAGAATGAGTAATAAAAGGAAAAACTTCGTTCGGAAGGGGGCGCTGGCGCTGCGCTGTGTGAGTCTGTGACATTATTTATGATGGCGAACGTTTAATGGAATCTGTCAAAATCGAATATAAGGCCAGATAAGGATGGTAAATTAAAACTTGCAACAGGCTTTGATTGTGATGTATCTATAAATGTTATTTTACAATCATTATAAAGCAACTTGGCCGCTGAACTTGGCTTAAGGGTGGAATCCATCAATAAATTGAAGGTTTAATGTAATTTATTCGAAGCTACTTTTATGTCCATTAGGGGCGAGTTCTTAATGTTAGTTGAAGGGGGAACTTATGTTATCCTTAGATTTAGCAGTTTAAACACAATTTCAACAGCTCCTTACAGCATCCAAAAAACACGTCCTTGATTTGGAAAAAATAAGGACACAAATATTTTTCAAGATTTTCGTAATATTAAAAAATTCAGTCCCCCATCTACTACATTATGTCCTTAAGATTAAGGGCATCTGCTGCTCTCTTTTGAAAATCTACATCATTCTCGGTGCAAGTCGGGAACGGGATACAGCTTTGGGTGCGAGAAGTGAAAAGGTATTACATGTAAATTATGCGCAACTGATTTAGTGTGCAAAAGTGCATTTCGTTATCATTTATTCAGAAAATGTTTGCATCCAGAGTTCTCCTTCGTCTTCTTTTATATTGAAAAGAAGGAGGAGGAATTCAAAATGCGTACGCCATACCTAACCTTTATATAGGAATAGGAAAGGAATCTAAGAATTTTTAAGGATAAAATGAGATAAAATGCAAAAATGAAGACCGTGTTTAAGTAGGATTTTTTTGAGATGATAGTGAATGGATGTGTCTATGTGATGTCACTCAACTTTATGTATAGGAACATGTTGATAATGAAATTTTTTTTGAGAGCGGGGGCTTTAAGGATGCTTTAAAGATAAGATGAGAAGATGATGATTTTTCTTTAGATTTTTTTGTGATTTTATATTTGAAGAGAATTTATAAGTAAGTGTGTAACTCAGGATTTACATATATTTCGTAACATTAAGTGATGTTCATTTTTTAAAGTAGAAGGTTCATTAAATAATATGATGCATGAAATTGCTTTGGAAATAAGTTGAGTATGGTACCTTGAAATGTTTACAGTATCAATTAGAAAAATTATGAAGAGTACTTATCGATGCGAAAATGTCAAGATTTGTATTAAAAGAATTAGAAATAAAGTGGCATTTATAAAACTTGATAGAAATTTGCAAGACCTTTGAATATAAAGTCTTACGACTTGAGAGTACTTAAAAAAACTTAATTAAGTTATAAAATAATATCAATGCATTTACATGTTTTTATTTATCATAGGTTATTTTCACATTGACAACTGTTTGCCGCTCAAAATTTTGATTAAAAGACGGTATTCTGTATTTTATAGGGGGAAAGTCGCTTAACGCTTGAACAACTTTGAGAAATTTAACAAACTTTTTTTCTAAGAAAAGAAAGCCTAAACAAAGCGTAGTACGGCTAAAGAATGAATCTCTGTATCTGACAGTACGGCCGAAGTTGGGCTCGAGGGTAGGTATACTGATGAGAATTCCTAGAAGCGCAAGTATTACGGTTGAACTGTTTAAGGGGAGGAATGCCACTGGCTATTTCACTAGAGCATAAGCCGTTAAAATAACGGTAAAAAAGGGTCAGACAAGAAACCTTACGAAAATGTTCAAGTGAAGTAAAGTAACTTATGATCATATTATCATCTATCAATTTAAATGCTCTACGTTCAATACTATCCAAGAGGCTTAAGTAAGTTGCAGGAGCACCAGCCGTAACTTTCGGTCATGTAAAAGTTTGGTCCGTCGAATATGGGCGTTGGAGGCCTTCCTGTCCTGTTTGAACTTTTTCCGGCTTTCCTGAGTACGGTTGGTTTTATAGCAACGGGAACTTACCTCTTTGGCCCTAATAACCTCTTTACAGCTCGCAGCTCTGATTCGGTATAAAAGTTCTCATTCCCAGAAGAATTAAACTTGTGATCATATCAGCGCTAGCGTCAACGTCACTATCGAGGAAGCATAGTGACCAGTTAAAGATCCTGAAGTAATTATTGAGACCGCCCCAGTTGGCTTTCTCGTATTGCCAAACGGTTCTCTTAGGAGCTCTTTCTTTAACTGAACAGATTTGACACGAGAACTTTGCTTTGAAAATATAAACAAAGATTTTTCTACGAAAATCATCGACTTGTTTCATGATATAACGTGCACCACCAAGAGAAGAACATCAATAGGACCGCAAAGGTCAGAATAGATTAATTCCTAAATTTCTGACGCGCGAGTCCTTGCCTTTCACACAGACTTCAAATTTCACCAAATTTAACATACCACCCACATGTAAAGCGGTGGAAACTAGCCGTTTTCTCGCTTCTGAAAATTTCGCAGGTTTTTGAATCGCAGACAACGGAGATTCCTTTTTTAACCATCTGGCTTACAGGGAGTAAATTAAAGCACAAGTTGGGAATGTAGAAAACATCCTTCCCAAAAACATCTCGGACATTGTTCTGAACAGCAACTCAAATTCAAATTCCTCTCCTTTTAACAGGGAGGCGAGAGTTGTTGGCACATATTATCTCTCCCTCTACGAAATCTGTGAACAGTCAGGCTTCATAAACATGTGAGCCCCTGAGTCAATAAACCAATCGTTGTTGCCTGCGTTAGCCGTAAAAGCGGAATACAAACTATGCGTCTTCGAAAGTAGTTTTGGTTTAGAATCACTTTTAATTTTATTTTTTGTTGGGCAGTTCCAAGAAATATGGCCAAAATCTCGGCATTTGTAGCAAATTGGTCCACGTGACTTTTTCGTAGGCTTGTTTGCCAAAGAACACTGCAGTCCGCAAAAGTCCAACTCTGTGACTGACGCGCATGATGAATCCTCAAAAGCTCGTTTCAGATTGTTCCACACTTCTTTAGCAGTCTTCGCAGACTGAACATGGACAAAGTTTTTTGGCTCGATCAGCAGAAATATTTTCACTCTGGCTTTCGTTGGTTTCTTCGAATCCTGTGTTGTACCATCATTAAATTCGACGCAGTCCCAAAGATCTTCCAGTTCAAGGTATGTCTTAAACGCAAATGAAGACATTTAAGAGGCCGAAGAACTTAATGTGTCGATTCCTCGTCGTTATCAGGAATTAGGACTCTCTTACTGCACATTATGGCATATTTTTCTTAAGTCCAAATCACACAACAACTGAAGCCAACTGACCATTCACAACGTCGTAGATACGTCGAATGGGTGATTGAACAACAGGCGGTGGACGCCGATTTTTCACACAACATTTTCTTCAACGACGCAGCACATTTCTTACTAGGTGGGTATTCTAATAAACGAAATTGTCGTATTTGGGGTCCTGAGAATTGTCAAGTAATTGAAAAGAGGCCATTACATCCACAAAAAGTAACTGTTTTGTGAGCTCTTTGGTCCGGACATTACTTCTTCGAAAACGACGACTGTTACCGTAAAATCGAAGCGTTATGGTCATATGATAACCGGCCTGCTATTGAAGAATACGACTTGACGAATAAGTGGTTTCAACAAGACGGTGCCAAGACGGATACAAGTTGGCTTTATTGCATGATACAATTCCTGGCCGAAAAATTTCTTACGTTGGCGATATCAACTGGGCATCAAGATCATGCGATTTGACACCGCTGGACTTTTTGTTTGTGGGGCTACGTAAAAGACCGTCTCTAACTCTTAAGCACTTAAAAACCAACAGTCATCAAGTTATGGCTGAGACACCGCCAAATATGTGTCAAAAAAAGGTCGAAAATTACCTCAAAAGAATCGATGCTAGCAACATTTAATGTGGTGGTCATTTAAATGATGTAGAGTTTCACGCATAACGTCACCGTTCAAACTTAATATTCAAAAAGAAATCTCAAGACGAAAAATATTTTATATGTGTTTTATTTACGTTTACTTTTGAAACCGTAAAATTGATCAATAAGGTATGTAGGTAGAAATGGCGATCTCAAGGCAACCTAGCCTGAGATCCAATTAGCGCTGTAGTGCGCCGTTTTGATACCAAAAACTCGTTTGACCTTTGATTGAAAGGGATAGATTGATAAAGAAGCTTCATAGCGATTATGTTAGAGCCATTTTGTCGGATTGAGAAAAAAAGATTAGGTCTCTAATCTTTGTCTCAGATAGCTCATCAAGTTCTTGAAAGAATGCTTTTCCAAAGCATTTCATTCTGGTCTTT
>NC_079147.1:253470337-253506609 GCF_945859685.1 Eupeodes corollae
GAAGGGGACCTAGAGTTTATATGCCGAATCCTAACGGCTAATTCGAGGAAAGCACTTTTTTATGACAAGAATTACTCTTGGAAAATTTGTCAATTCCTCGCAAGAGGCAGTACCCGTGAATAAAAACTTTAGGTGACACAGGCAGGGATCAAACCCAAGACCTCTCACATGACAGTCCAACGTAATAACCATCACGGACACTATATGCTGCTATCTACAAGACTTATATATACGTTCAAAGCTTGAGTATAACTCCCATAACTAGGATGGTGTTCCTGCAACTTACTTAAGCCTCTTGGATAGTATTGAACGTAGAGCATTTAAATTGATAGGTAGATGATAATCTCATCATAAGTTCATTTATTTCTTTGATTATCGTCGTAAGGTCTTTTGTCTGACCCTTTTTTACCGTTATTTTAACGGCTTATGCTCTAGTGAAGTAGCCAGTTGCATACCTCCCCTTAAACAGTTCAACCGTAATATTATCAGTATACCCTCGAGCCCAACTTCGGCCGTACTGTCAGATACAGAGATTCGTTCTTTCGCCGTACTACACGAATGTGGAATGCCTTACCACACTCTGTCTTTCCTACTTAATTATCTTTTCAAAACATTGGGAATAATTCAACTGAAACCTTTTTTTATCAAAATACGAAAACCTACAAACCTCTAAGCAGTTATGAGTGTGTGTCTTTAGGCTTTCTTTTTTTAGAAAAAAGTTCGCTATATTTCTGAAAGTTGTTCATGTGTTTCTTTTCGCTTATCGAATACAGAATACCGTCTTTTAATCAAAATTTTGAGCGGCTAACAGTTGTCAATGTCAAAATAACCTATGATAAATAAAAACATGTAAATGCATTGATATTATTTTATAACTTAATTAAGTTTTTTTAAGTACTCTCAAGTCTAAGACTTTATATTCAAGGGTCTTGCAAATTTCTATCAAGTTTTATAAATGCCACTTTATTTCTAATTCTTTTAATACATATCTTGACATTTTTGCATCGATAAGTACTCTTCATAAATTTTCTAATTGATACTGTAAACATTTCAAGGTACCATACTCAACTTATTTTCAAAGCAATTTCATGGATCATATTATTTAATGAACCTTCTGCCTTAAAAAATGAACATCACTTAATATTACGAAGTATAGGTATGTAAATCTTGAGTTACTTACTTATAAATTCTCTTCAAATATAAAATCACAAAATAATCTAAAGAAAAATCATCATCTTCTCATCTTATCTTTAAAGCATCCTTAAAGCCCCCGCTCTCAAAAAAAATTTCATTATCAACATGTTCCTATACATAAAGTTGAGTGACATCATATAGACACATCCATTCACTGCCATCTCAAAAAAATCCTACTTAAACACGGTCTTCATTTTTTGCATTTTATCTTATTTTATCCTTAAAAAATTCTTAGATTCCTTTCCTATTCCCTTATATAGGTTAGGTATGGCGTACGCATTTTGAATTCCTCCTCCTTCTTTTCAATATAAAAGAAGACGAAGGAGAACTCTGGATGCCAACATTTCCTGAATAAATGATAACGAAATGCACTTTTGCACACTAAATCAGTTGCGCATAATTTACATGTAATACCTTTTCACTTCTCGCACCCAAAGCTGTATCCCGTTCCCGACTTGCACCGAGAATGATGTACATTTTCAAAAGAGAGCAGCAGATGCCCTTAATCTTAAGGACATAATGTAGTAGATGGGGGACTGAATTTTTTAATATTACGAAAATCTTGAAAAATATTTGTGTCCTTATTTTTTTCAAAATCAAGAACGTGTTTTTTTGAATGCTGTTAGGAGCTGTTGAAAGTTTGTTTCAACTGCTAAATCTAAGGATAACATAAGTTCCCCCTTTAACTATCATCAAGGACTCGCCCCTAATGGACATAAAAGTAGCTTCGAATAAATTACATTAAACCTTCAATTTATTGATGGATTCTACCCTTAAGCCAAGTTCAGCAGCCAAGTTGCTTTATAATGATTGTAAAATAACATTTATAGATACATCACAATCAAAGCCTGTTGCAAGTTTTAATTTACCATCCTTATCTGGCACTATATTTGATTTTGACAGATTCCATTAAACGTTCGCCATCATAAATAATGTCACAGACTCACACAGCGCAGCGCCAGCGCCCCCTTCCGAACGAAGTTTTTCCTTTTATTACTCATTCTATCGCAAAGAGTTGTAAAATTTTATGAGACTTTTTATGAGTTTTAAAAAAATACGTAATAAAAAGTTCTCAACGAAATATTGCTTACCGTTACCATTGCCAAGCAGTTTGTCCTGATATTATCGCTTGAAATATCCTTTTTCGTGTGTTTCATTTTCATGTCATTGTTAAAAGACAACAAACGACGATGCGACGCGATGATATGGTGAGGACTAGGGACGACGACGACCGGAGTGATGACGTGAAGATGAGGTAAGCGGGATAGTCTCCTGGCATCAGGTTCAACGGAACCCCAGCCAAACCCCCGTTCAGTGATGATGAAACTTAAATGACTCGAAAGGAAACAACATGCTGACAACATAAATGTGACGCGGCGGTGGCTGTGGCTGTCAATCAGTGCTCAACATACAATTCTGACATCCTATTGCATCAATTTTATGTGCCCTCGCATCCTGAAACGATATCGCTGAAACCAGAAGCCTTAGAGCGGGAGCGGCAAAAGGAAGTCTAAAATAAACACATATATCACCCTTTTTTTATGGATGCGGTCTGGTATTAAATTGAACGAAAGGAATCACTTTAGTGCGCCAAAAGAGCGACAGCAACGGTAGGAGTAGGAGATCCTATTAAATGTCACTATGTCGTGTAGTTGGTACCTGAGTAATTTACCGTTATATGGCGGTGCATCCTGTTTGTAAAATGAAACGATTTTCGTTGTTGTTGTTGTTATAGGGATGTCGCGAGAATCTTGATGGGTTCTGCAACATCATTAAAGTGCGGGTGGAAAGGTCCTTGTGGATTATTATTCTGTACCTATAGCATTTCTTATGGCAAAGTTAACTCGAGGATAAGTTTCTCAAGAAACAGAATTCTGTTTTTTTTTTTATCGTTACTGCATCCCGAAGAAGAACCTTAAATAATTAATCACATGAATTTATTTTGCAAGGTACAGGATTAATGACAGGATAATTAAGTGTAGGTTGGTATAGTACCTATGTACCTCCTTTCATCTGACTGAAATTCCCATGAAAGTTAACAAGCCATAGGAACGATGGTAATGGTAGTGAAGTGAGTTATGGACATGTTTTAAGGGGCAGTAAGTAGCAGGGGAGGAGCGCAGTGCAACGCCAGGCGTGGTGTGGTCTTAAGGCGTGCGGCTTTAATTTCTGACTTTTTGGGTAAGGAATGCAACAGCATAAAGGCCAACGACGACGATGCGACCGACCAACAACGGCAAGACGACGACGGTAAGGATATGCTTCTTAAGTTATAAGCAGCATGAAGCACACCGATGCGAAGCGTAATCCATAATCACTCGGTAATTACAATGTTAATTTTGTTAAATTGAAATGTTAATAGGTTTTCTGTGGAGGACTTTTGTAAAATTGCGGAATGGTGCTGGAACCCTTTTTCGAAATATGCAATGTTGGGAAGCGTGTTGAGATTTATAGGTTAGTTTAATCATGTTTTCAGCTAAGTGTTAATTCTCTTTTTCGTGTGGTTAGGAGATATTTAAGTAAAATTTATAAGAACAATTAAATTAACCTGGTTAAGATATTAGTATTTGTAACTTTTCTATCTTCTTTCGAGTGAACTTTTGAAAAAAAGGTTAAATAATTCATTATATTTTGATATTATTTTATTGAGCTTTTTTAACTTTTAAGAAGATAAGAACATAATTTAAACAAAAAGACTTTTGATCCGGTCCAAAACTTTAAAAACATATGTATACATAAGACAAAACTTTTAATATTACAGGTATTGGTAGGTAGGTAGAAATAGCGATCTCAAGGCAACCTAGCTTGAGATCCAATTACCGCTGTAGTGCGCCGTTTTGATACCAAAAACTCGTTTGACCTGTGATAGAAAATGAAAGATTTATAGAGCAGCTTGTCGCATTGAGAAAAAAGATTAGGTCTCTAATCTTTGTCTCAGATATCTCATCAAGTTCGTGAAAGAATGCTTTTCCAAAGTATTTCATTCTAGTGTTTGCCAAAGCAGGACATTTGTAGAGGAAATGGATTATGGTTTAACTTACTCTTTGGTCACTACAGCTACGGTAAAAGGTGTTGTAAGAGATATCCAACTTCTCTGCATGAACTCCTATAGGCCAATGTCCGGTACAAACCGCAACAATCCTGGCTATGTCTTGCCTTGGCCTGCATAGAAGATCGTTTGTACGGGTTTTATTATAGGTGGGCCATATCTTTCTAGATATAATGCAGTTGGGTAAATTGCTCCACCTTCGGTTAGATTCAGTTTGGTAGATAGAAAAGATTTTACTCTTCATAGCACCAAGAGGAACGTTAACCATTTCCGCAAGTGAGCTATTAAGGGCCGATCCTTGCCTGGCTAACTCGTCAGCCCGTTCATTTCCCACGATACCACTATGGCTCGGAACCCAGATCAGGGTGACACCGAGGTTAATATTCAGGCTCGCAAGCTCATCGCGACATTGCTGGACCAATTTAGATGAGGATGTGACCGAGTTAATGGCTTTGACATCTGCCTGACTGTCTGTAAAGATAGCCACATTTCGGTTTTGGTTTGGGCTTTGTTTAAGTGTCTTACATGCCTCCCTTATTGCCAGCAGTTTAGCCTGAAAAACGCTAGCAAAGTCAAGAAGCCTAAGGGATTTGGCTACATTTAGGGACTCAGAAAAGATCCCAGAACTTACTCCGCACTCCATCTTTGAGCCGTCAGTAAAGATGGTTGTGTCGAAACCTATCGAGACGATGTCATCCTCCCAATCTTCTCTGGGTGGGAAAATACCCTTAAAACCCTTTCTAAGGCTCAAAGTTAGAGTGCAGTAGTCAGTGTCTACTGAGATAATATCTGTTGGAATCAATTTCGTTGTGTTGCTGTGACCATAAGGTTTTGACAACCAGCTGTTTGATTTCTTCAGCTTAATAGCGCTGCAGGAAACTATGCAATTAATAAAAATGTTGATTGGTAGAAGATCCAAAATAACGTTAAAGGCGTTCGTTGGGCAAGTACGCAAGGCCCCTGTGGTGCCCACGCAAGCTGTTTTCTGAACCTTCTTTAGCTTGTCAATATTATAGGCTTTGCTAAGAGCAGGCCACCACACAATCGACCCATATGTTAAGATTGGACTTACTACGGCTGTGTACGTCTATAAAATCATCTTCGACTGAAGTCCCCACTTTTTGCCGAAAGTTTTGCTGCAGGCTTAGAAAAGCAACACAGGCCTTCTTAACCCGTACTTCAATATTTAGTTTCCAGTTTAGTTTAATGTCGAGTATAACTCTTAAATATTTTGCGCTGGAAAACAATGATAGGATTTGACCGTGGAGTCGAGGTAGCGTGAAGGGCGGTACTTTAGTTTTGGTGGTAAAGAACAACAGTTCAGTTTTACTTTCTCTTACTCCTAGTCCACAACTTGTGTCCCAACTGCTAACTTTGTTCAAAGCTGACTCCGTGATTTCACTAATCACAGAGGTGTACTTTCCTGACACGAATACCACCAAATCATCCGCATAGGCTTCACTCCACATCTCACTAATTTAACGGGAATTGTAGCCATGACCAGAAGCCATACAAGAGGCGAAAGGACACCCCCCTGGGGTGTTCCCCTACTCACGTGTTTTGTTGTGATTGTATTGCCTAGAGTGTTTTCAATCTTCCTACCAATGAGCATGGAAATAATCCATTCTAGAATAAAGTCTTCTACACCGAACTTAACGAGCGATACTTCTACGGATTCGGTAAGGACGTTGTTAAAACCACCTTCTATGTCTAGGAATGAGGCAAGAGTACATTTTTTATAATGGATTGTTTGTTCTACAGTACCCACTACCTTATGCAGTCTCCGTAAATTTGCCCTTAAGATAAGCATGCTGAGAGCTTTCGAGAGGTCGTACAACTAGGATTTCTCTAGTATGGTAACCAAGAATGCGCTCCAAGGTTTTAAGCACAAAAGATGTTAAGCTTATTGGTCTGAAATCCCTCGCGGATTCGTGACCTCGCCTACCCACTTTCGGGATAAAAACTACTTTGACCATTACAGGTATTACTTTAAAAACAAAAAACAAATAACTTTTATTATTAAAATTCCTTAATTTGAAACTATATTATTTTCAAAACTAGAAAAACAAAAACAATTTCATGTTTGTTTGTTTTTCTACTAATTCTGAAAATTAGTTTTGACAACTTGTAGGAAAATTGCCTTCGTGGTGGCAATAAGTACAAAATAAAAAAGTAAAAGTTATCCCTAAAACACAGGAAAAAAACGTAGTTCACGTGTAAGGATAATGCCTAACTAAAAGTATAGGCTGGCTATGTTGAACATTCCTGATCCCATCAGCCATATATATGTACATACATACATATATTTTTATAAAAGATATATGTAGTTATGTACAGGGAGCCATCTTGTGGTTTCCTTCAAAATTATAGGTTTTTTTACAATAACATTTGTTTCGCGTTCAATATCTTGACAGAAAGTGTGTATTTTACTTAGCTTAAACAACGTTAAGAAAAATTGAAAACTTATTTCTAAAGTAAAATTCTATAGGAAGTTATTGTAATCGTTAAAATTTGTCGAATTGAAAATGTTGACATTTCTCGACATTTCAAGGTCCCTAGAGTAGAAATAAAATGTTTTTAGAAAGATGTCTGTGCGTGCGTAGGGAAGGGCTTTCAAAAATATTGCGTGGGTAGTTTGGGTTTTAGACATTTTGGTTAACCGTAAATATCTCCCGAACCAATGGCGCTAGAGACATGAGTTAAATTTTATATTATATATTTTAACTTAACACCAAACCAGTATATTTTTGAAAAAAAACCGTCATCATTTTACAAATAAAAAATTATTTCATCTCCGAAACAATTTTGGCCAACGAAAATTAACGTTTTTAAAATCTGACATCTGGTTAAATTTTGAGAAAAATCAAATTTACAGTTTTTTATAAAAATGAAAACCCAAAAAAATGAGGCTGGTATGCGACCCACACTGATAACTTTCCATCGCGTCTGTCGAATTGTCTTGCTTCAAGGTTTGTAGGTTTCCGTGTTAAGTTAAAAAAGTTGTTAGTTATTTAAATATTTTTCATAATATTGTTTAAATATTGTTTTTTTCTTTTTTAAACTGTCAATTCGATTTTTCTCAAAATTTTAAAAAATGTTCACAATAGCACTTACGTCCCTTCTTTCTAAGGTCACGGAAACGCTGATTAATTATCAGCTTTAGAAATATCTTGAGGAACGGAAGCTTTTTAATGACCGGAAATACGGTTTTCGTAGCATTACTTCCACTGGTGTGATCTCATGGTTCAACTCACCGAACAATGGAACAAATCTTTAAATCGTTTTGGAGAAAGTAAGATTATTAAACTTGATATTTTAAAGGCATTTGATAAAGTCTGGCGTCTTCCTCTCTTATCGAAAATGCGTGCTTTTGGTATCGACAAATCTCTTCTTCATGTTGTTTTGGACGGAATCAAGTCTGAAACTCATCTCATAAAACAAATGCTGTCGTGTCCCAAGGCTCCGTTTTGTCTCCAACACTCTTTTTCATTTTTATTAATGATCTCCTGTCTGTTTCGCTGATGATGGTAATCTTAGCTTTTTCTATTCGTTTTGAGACTCACAACCTGTGGAACTGAGGAACTGCAACGGCAAAATATGATTAGCTCATTAAATTCCGACCTACACAGCATTGTACAATGGGGAATAAGAAATCGTTTGGAATTTAATGCTTCGAAAACGCAATGCTGTCTTGTATACCGTTAAAGCGAGATTAACTCTTTTTGACACTATCTATGAGTGGCACTTGCATCAACGACACGGGAAATCTTGACATCCTCGGAATGTGCTTCTGCAACCACCTTTTGTGGAGCGATCACATACGCGATGTTGCCAAAACTGCCGAAAGATGGAAAGATGTCTAGGTTTTTTGAGACGTTGCAAGAAATTTTTCTCTCCGTCTGATCTGGCTTGGCTACAATCTACAAAACCTATATATACTTCCGAAACTTGAATATAACTCTCATCTTTGGACTCCAGTAACTTATTTAAGCCCCTTAGATAGTCAAAAAAGAGATTTTTAAAAGATTGTTGACATTAACATCATTAACTCGTTTACGTCCCTCGAACATCGACGCAAGGTTTCTTGCCTCACCATTTTTTTACCGTTATTTTAACATACTATGCCCTAGTGAAATAGCCAGTTGCATTCCTCCCCTTAAACAATTTAACCTTAATAACTGTGCGTCTACGAGTGCTCATCAGTTTACCCTTGAGCCCAACTTCGGCCGTACTATGAAGTACAGAGATTCATTCTTTAGCCGCACTACGCGAATGTGGAACCAATGTTCACCGACACCTCCTATCCAAACCTACCCTCTTTTCATAATGCTCACACTGTGTCTTTGGCATATTAAAGGTATGCAAAACCCTTTTAGTGTTCGCTAATTATATAAAAAAACAGTAGTTGGAAGCCAATATATCAAAGAATTTAAAAGATATCCGAGCCGAAAATGAATTTTTACCAACTTTTATTAATTTGTTTGTTCAGGTTTTTATTTTTTGTAAAAAAACTGTCAATTAGATTTTTTTCAAATTTTTTTTCCAAATGTGGAAAACAACATTTTCTATAATATTAAGTAAGTTCGAAGCCATAATCTTAAGTTTTTACCAACATTCAGTAAAATTTTAATAAAAATTTAATTGACAGTTTTTTTACAAATAATAAAAAAAAATTCTAAAAATTTGGTCTAAATTTACTTTCGACTCAAATACCTTTTTAAAAATTTAAAACAATGTCTTCAAACTTTTTTTGTTTCACAGAAAATATTGTTTTCTATATTAAATAGTTTTTTTTTTTTAATAAAAATCCTACAGTCTGTTTTTTCATAATCCTACATCCAATTTATAAAAAATTAAGAAATGCTAATAAAATTGGTAAACATTTTTTATCGGATAAAAATCTATTTAACAAATTAAGATTTTCAAACCAAATTTTTTCTTTGTATAAAAAAAGAAAAGAAGTTATCAGTGTGGGTGTCGTATTTCCAACCTCGTTCTTACGTTTTTTTTTCAATAGAATTTTTAGCCGAAATGAAAAATGAAAAGCCCTTTTTTCACAAAGTCCCACAATCTGGTGGCTAGTTAACAACAACGTTTTTTCCCGTTGACGTACAAAGGAAAACGACTAGAATGTAGCTTGTGTAGCGGAAACTTGAACTTTTATTTGAAATAAACGAAAATGACAGATGTAATTCTAATAATCCGGAAACGATGACTTGAGGGTAAGCTACGATCAAAGTCGATCTAAGTAATTAGTAAGCGAAACCATTGATAAAATCTTTGAGAACTGAAGTGGCAGAGATAGCGAAAATAATGCCATTGTATTAATTTTAGGTTTTATAAATCAAAAAAACTTATAAAAAAAATGTGTCACCTCGAAAATTTTACGAACATGATTTCATCTCCGATGTTCAAATGGTAGACATGTGCATTCAAGAGGACAGTGGAAAGTTGGAAAGGCACCTCTCCTTATCCAGGCGGCAGCGGACGAATTCTCGAGATAGAATCAACGGTGGCGTCTACAGTTCCAGTAAGGTCAAACTACTTAGTGAACACCTTATAGCGCTTCTTCGACATATTCGGAGCCCAGGCCTATAAGGAGCGGTTCATCCGGCTCCCCTTCCTTGGAGTTATACTAAGGATCTGGCCCTCCAGGTTGGGGGTAGTGCCGTCGGGGTGACTTCCTGGCCACGTAAAAACATCATAGTTTCGAAGCAACAACAAGCCTCGGATACGGACGGATTCACTGTTGACAACCCACGCAAACGAAATAAGGACAACGAACTTCGGATATGTACGTGGAATGTTAGGTCCCTTAACAGACCACGTGCAGCCGAACAATTAGCGGAAGCCCTAAACTGCTGCAAGGCAGATATTACAGCCATCCAAGAAGTGCGATGGGATGGACCGGGTAAACGCAAACTAAAAGACTGCGATATCTACTACGGCGACTGCTACCGAGAACAAAGACAGCGTCTATTTGGGTGTGGATTTGTTGTTGGAACTAGGCTCAGG
The DNA here is from genome assembly GCF_945859685.1 of Eupeodes corollae. Classification (NCBI taxonomy): domain Eukaryota; kingdom Metazoa; phylum Arthropoda; class Insecta; order Diptera; family Syrphidae; genus Eupeodes; species Eupeodes corollae. Next base: position 253,480,596 of record NC_079147.1, read on the forward strand.
CAAAAAGTCTTGAGTTTCAACAGTGTGAGCGAGCGCATCACGACAATCCGCATCAAGGCTAAATTCGCCAACATAAGCCTAATATGCGCGCATGCCCCAACAGAGGAGAAAGATGAAGACACCAAAGATATATTCTTCGAGCTCTTGGACAAGACATATGAGCAGTGCCCTGGCTATGACATTAAAATTGTCTTAGGAGATTTTAATGCCAAGCTAGGAAGAGAAGACATCTTTGGTGGCATAATCGGTAGATACAGCCTGCACGACACTACCTCCGACAACGGATTCAGGCTGGTCGATTTCGCTGCGGGGCGAGACGTTCTGGTAGGTAGTACGCAGTTCACGCATATTAATATCCACAAGGGGACATGGAAATCTCCTGATCAATCAACCGTCAACCAGATTGACCACATTGCGATCGACGCACGACACTTCTCCAGTATCCAGGATATCCGAACATACCGAGAGGCCAACATTGACTCGGACCACTACCTCGTTGTAGCCAAGGTACGGCTACGGATATTCCGATCCAAGCCAAAACAAGGAAGTACGGTGAGAAGATTCGACGTTAGACGGCTACAATCGCAAGAGACTGCCATGTCCTTTTCCGATCGAGTCTCTAATAACCTCCTAAGGCGTCCTATGCTTCCTGCATTAAGCATTGAAAACCAGTGGCAACATTGCCTTTCAGCCATCAGAGATGCCACCGAGCAATGTCTAGTTTTGGCATCCCTGTCAAACTTATCCGTTTGTTCAGAATGACGATGGAGAATGCACGCTGCTCTATCAAGTTTTACCGATTTGATGTCAAAAAAAGTTTTAGACAAGGCGATGCACTGTCATGCGACTTCTTCAACATCGTTCTGGAAAGAATTGTACCAAAGTCAACCGTCAACACTAGAGGCACAATCTTCCAAAGGTCCATCCAATTACTCGGATACGCACATGATATTGACATAATTGGAAGATCAAAGCGTAATATCAGTGGAGCGTTTTTGAGCATTGCGACGGAAGCGAAGAAGATGGGTTTAGTGGTCAATGAGGGCAAGACCAAGTATATGCTGTCATCAAAAAAGGACACTGAACGACGACGTCTTGGACAAAACGTCACCATGGACACCTATAACTTTGAGGTAGTTAAGGACTTTGTCTACCTATAGACACCGCTATTAACACAGACAACGACACCAGCGCTAAAATCAAACGAAGAATAACTCTTGAAAATCGCTGCTTCTTTGGACTTAGAAGGCAATTGAGAAGTAAAGTCCTCTCTCGAGCATCTAAAATCACCATCTTTAAGACGCTCATCATCCCGGTTCTCAATTATGGCGCTGAGGCCTGGAACCTGTCAAAGAAAGATGAGAGCGTTTTAGGATGCTTCGAGAGAAAAATTCTTCGGGTGATTTTTGGTCCCGTACGTATAAATGGAGAATGGAGGAGAAGATATTACGACGAACTGTACGGGCTGTACAGCGCCACTGACCTGGTTAGCAGAATTAAAGTCCAACGACTTAGATGACTAGGTCATGTAGAGCGGAGGGGCATCAACGCTCCAGTCCGGATGGTCTTCGAACCCAATCCCGAGGGACGGCGCAGTAGAGGAAGACCGCGACTCAGGTGGTGCACCCAGGTGGGAGTATACCTCAACCAACTTGGCATGCAAAACTGGAGACAGCTAGCTAGGGACCGAGCTGGCTGGAGACGCTTGTTGGTTGAGGCCCAGGTCCGCCCCGGACTGTAGTGCCACCTTAAGTAAGTAAGTAATTCTGTTACTAATCAAATTAATTTCTCAAAATGAAATAGTTGAGATTTATGTATTAAAAAAAGATATATTATTTTGTATGAATAAATGTACAATATTTATCTTGTTAACGTATGTAATCTAAAAGACCAGTTTGTTGAAATAACGAAATAAAGAATTTAAATTTTCAAAATATGCATACATACATTTTTTTTTTTGAAATTGGTGAATTGTTCTTCTAAGTATTTATAAATTTATGTGTTGCCTTATTGTCTTGATTGTTCAAAATGTAATCTTGAAAATGTTGCTGAAAGCAGTTTTGTCGGAAATACTCATAAGCATTTTATTAAAGTCTTTATATTCAAATCATCAAATTAAAATCTTCAATATATCAATAACTTTAGCCTTTGTATAGGAGGCAGAATGTGTCTGCAAATATAATACATAAATTAAACACGCCCGCCATATCATTTTGATATGGGTCGATCCGGTCTCCTTTTGCAATTATTATATTTATCCTATCCCATATTTTCAATTCTATATTTTTCAGTAAGTTTGCCGCCCTTACTATTATCATCAATTTCATCTTCTAATTCAATCATCTTATGAGTTAGATGTTGTATAATGGATACTTTTTCTCTTCACTTTGTGTTGTATTTTATTTTAAATGCGATAGCCAGCATAAAATATTTCCAAAATAAACAATAATTTTCCAATCCATAATTCATAAGTTGTATACATTTATATGGGACGATGTTCCCGCATTTCTATAGAAAGAGACTTTTGGCTCACATACACACGAATTCTTGATATGGCATCCATAGTCAGTAGTATCATCATCATAATAAAAATAAGACCCAAATCATTGTGAGAATATTTTACAGTCCTTCGCCTACACCTACAATAATTCTTTCTGTGACTACATCAAATTCAATCACCACTTTTCGTTTAAATATTGAATTTTTATTTTTATTTTCGAATAGAAATCGAAAGATCTCAAAAATTGTTAGTGTACGAGTAGATAAATAGACGAGACGAGTGTAGCTAACTACCCCTATTGAAGAAAAACCCTCATTTAAAGGGTGCAAATAAATAACTTTGTTAGATTTCAATAAATTGACCAAATCAACTAAGAAATGGTTTATCCGGGCTTGGTTTGTTGGCCCGAATGGAATGTTATTTCCAGAGTTGCCAAGTGACAATTTTTAACGGAATCGCTTGAATGACACTTGGATATAAAAAAAGGGTGATTTGAAAATTTCTTTAAGGGCGATTCGGCAAACAATTGACAACCATTGGAATCTCTTAATTAAATGTTAAAATGTTGAAATGGCATAGAGATTTATAAATTGTAAACATTATTTTTGCCTGGCAAAAATCCTCGTTTCAAACCCTCCTAGTGGGTGCTGGGTGGTAATGATCACCACAGTTGTCTTGCACGTTGTCAAGATGGGGATCAGCTAAGGTCAGGTTGAATTGCTGAAGTTTCCTACTCCTTAATAGTAGCAAGCCTTAGCAATGCAATTTCACCAAAGATACGGGGTTTCTAATTTCAGTGGTGGTGTGAGCGTCTTACATAATCCGTGCCGAAGAATGAAAGGCTGGGGGGCAAACCAGTCGCTAACGAGCTTATTCGGATGCCTTGGCAGGGTCCGTCTTATTTGCTGCCTTACCCCGGTATATCGGCTCTGCCGGGGCTGACCTAGTCGTGGGACCAACATTCAAAAAACTAGACATGACAAAAGTAGGACCATCCTCAGACTTGGAGGATGTACTCTTGGCCTCCAGCCAGGAGACCTTGAGGGGAAGCTCATTTAGCGCTGGTAGTTCCAGGACTCCTATACTTCCTAAAACGCTCTTTTCAGGAACCGCTACAAAACGGTCTCTCACATTCTTGCCAAGATTGCCAAAAATGAAGAGACGGGATGGATTCATGAGAGGGACCCCAAAGATAAAATAAAGTACCAGAAGGTTGTTGATGAATACAACAACCTTCTGGCCAGCCGAGAAAAGACCGTTAAGCGAAACAGATCTCAGGTAGAGATCTGCACGTCTCAGAAAAAGAGCAAGCTTGACGACCGGACAAAGCCAGTGAAATCACCATCTTCTAGAGCAGCGCAACTGCGTACAATTAGTGAGGTTGTCAGGGATAACCTCCAAGTAGCAGTTGTGGATGAGCTCTCCACAAACAGCAAAGATCTGCTGAACGTGTGGAACTCTATCAAGGGCAAGCTCTCTGAGATGGTGTTTTCATACCCTATAACAAACAGTAAGGTCCCCTACCCTAGTTTTGGCTCTGGCGAGATGCTCAGGGGGTATAGGGTAATCAAGTGTGCAAACAGGTTTTCTAGGGATTTCCTTAGTGAAAGCATTGCTAAGGTTAGCAATGACTAAGAGGGCTTTAAGCTCAAGCTTATCCCAGCAAAGGACATCCCTAGACAACCGAAGGCTCGCATTTGGTGGAAAATGGATTATTTCCATGCTCAGTTGTAGGAAGATTCGAGCCACTCTAGGCAATACAATCGCAACAAAACACGTGAGTAGGGGAACACCCCAGTGTGGTGTCCTTTCGCCTCTTCTATGGCTTCTGGTCATGGATACAATTCTCGTTTAATTAGAGAGATGTGGAGTGAAAGCGGTAGACTATGCGGATGATTTGGTGCTATTGGTGTCAGGAAAGTACACCTCTGTGATTAGTGAAATCACGGAGTCTGCTTTGAAGAAAGTTAGCAACTGGGATACGAGTTGTGGAGTTAACCAAAGAAAAAATGAACTGTTGCTCTTTAAGACCAAAACTAAAGTACCGCCCTTCATGCTAACTCGACTCAGTGGTCATATCCTATCATTGTCTTCCAGTGCAAAATATTTGGGAGTTATAATCGACCCCAAATTAAACAGGAAACTAAATATTGAAGTACGGGTTAAGAAGGCCTGTGTTGCCTTCTACGCCTGCAGCAAAACTTTCGGCAAAAAGTGGGGATTTCAGTGGAAGATGATTTTATGGACGTACACAGCCGTAGTACGTCCAATCTTAACATATGGGTCGATTGTGTGGTGGCCTGCTCTTAGCAAAGCCTATAATATTGATAAGCTAAAGAAGGTTAAGACAACAGCTTGCGTGGACACCACAGGGGTCATGCTCTTAGCAAAGCCTATAATATTGATAAGCTAAAGAAGGTTCAGAGAACAACTTACGTGGGCACTACAGGGGCCATGCGTACTTGCCCAACGGACGCCTTAAACGTTATTTTGGATCTTCTACCAATCGACCTTTTTAAAAAATACATAGTTTCCTGCAGCGCTATTAGGCTGAAGGAATCAAACAGCTGGTTGTCAAAACCTTATGGTCACAGCAACACTACGAAATTGATTCCCACAGAAATTATCTCGGTAGACACTGACTACTGCACTCCTACTTTGAACCCAAGTAGAGGTTATTTTCCCATCCAGAGTAGATTGGGAGATTGACATCGTGTCGATAGGTTTCGACACAACCATCTTTACTGACGGCTCAAAGATGGAGTGCAGAGTTGGTTCTGGGATCTTTTCTAAATCCCTAAATGTAGCTAAATCCATTAGGCTTGCTGACTTTGCTAGCGTTTTTCAGGCTGAACTGGTGGCAATAAGAGAGGCATGTAAGATACTTAAACAAAGCCCAAACCAAAACCGAAATGTGTCTATCTTTACAGACAGTCAGGCAGCTGTCAAAGCCATTAACTCGGCCATATCCTCATCTAAATTGGTCCAGCAATGTCGCGATGAGCTTGCGAGCCTGAATATTAACCTCGGTGTCACTCTGATCTGGGTTCCGGGCCATAGGGGTATCGTGGGAAATGAACGGGCTGACGAGCTAGCCAGGCAAGGATCGGCCCTTCATAGCTCACTTGCGGAAATGGTTAACATTCCTCTTGGTGCTATGAAGGGTAAAATCTTTTCTATCTACCAAACTGAATCAAACCGAAGGTGGAACAATTTACCCAACTGCTTTATATCTAGGAAGATATATAATAAAACCCGTACAAACGATCTTCTATGCAGGCCAAGGCAAGACATAGCCAGGGTTGTTGAGGTTTGTACCGGACATTGGCCTATAGGAGTTCATGCAGAGAAGTTGGATATCTCTGCAAATGTCCTGCTTTGGCAAACACTAGAATGAAATACTTTGGTAAAGCATTTTTTCACGAACTTGATGAGCGACAAAATGGCTTTAACATAATCGCTATGAAGCCTCTCTGTAAATCTTTCACTTTATATCACAGGTCAAACAAGTTTTGGTATCAAAACGGCGCACTACAGCGCTAATTGGATCTCAGGCTAGGTTGCCGTGAGATAGCCATTTCTACCTACCCAAACATTATGCTCGTTTATATCAGGTGTAAAGGTCGGAGTTTGATCAACGAATGGTAGAATAAAATTTTTTCTAGGAACGTTTTTGAACATTTGCAAACTCAACAAATTTAGATTACATTTCGCAATCTTCCTATCGATAGTTGAATTGAATGTGTGGTAACTCTTTTCAAGGTATACCATATACACTCCAGTACTTTTTGTGTGTTCTCGATTAAATATAAAATTACAAAAAAGAAAACTATATTTTATCTCAAAGAATATTTTTCAAAGCTCTTTTCTCCTTTCACCTTAGAAGACCATTCCTATGCCCATTTTCAACTCCATATCCTTGCCATCACCATCATCATCATTATTATTCCTATTGCTACTAAAAGAGCAGACTTTAAGCTTACTCAACCATCTCACGTATCTGTGGTGTAAAATAGAAGGTTCAAACTTATGAAGGAGACAAACAAGTAAGCTTGTAAACGAACCATGATATTACTTTTTTTCAAATGTTGTGTCTATAGTTGTGTAGGTCTCTGTTTTATTTTTTATTTGTATTTATTAGATTTTAGTTTTTTTTAAGAATAAAAAAATATTGATTCAATTTATTGAGGATACAATTTATAATCGAATTTATATATTTTTTCCTTTCGATTTGATTGATGATATCCGGAAAAGGTATGTGGTTGGTTTTATTTTTTTTGTTCTCTATGTTTTGTATAGAAAAATGGTTTACGGATGAAATTTTGTAAAGGCTCGATACCTCCTATTGTATAGTTTATACGGGTAGAACATGTTTAATTCATTTATACTGAAGAATTTTAAGGTATTTTAGGGAAATACCTGAGGGTCTTTGGTCAAACAAAAGGAAATCAAGAATTGAATCAGATGTCTTGTAATTCAACGCTGAAGTCTTCAGAAAAGAATTTTTGAAACCTATTTGTTCATTGAGTCTAACAGAGAATGAAATTGATTACTGGCGTTTAAAGCCAGAAATTGGCTTCCTTGTTTGTAACAGATTCACAAAAAGCGAGTATCCTTTTATACCCAAAAGAATTTGGAACATTTTCAATTCGTTTAATGAAACCGATGACCAGTATTGCTAAAAAGATTTTTCTTGAAACATAGAGTTTAATTTTTTAAATTAAGTTATTAAAAAAAATGTATGAAAATTCAATTTCTTATTTCAAAAACAATGCTGTTGTCAGACGTTCATAACTGTGTCTGTGTTTTTTACATGGTTGGAAATTTAAGTGTAGATTGTGTAACCTTCTCAGATCACATGCCATTAATTTGTTCCCTAAAATCTACAGTAACAGCAGAAAATACCAACCAAAGAGGTATCTCTAGAATAAAATGATATGACCAAAGAGGTGTTATAAGCTTGAGTGACTTGTACCCTCCATCATTATACCGACAGATTCAATTGAAAAACGATGCAAAGCAATGAAAAGCTATATTTATGAAGCAAACGGAGCTCCAATGCAACAAAATGTTATGTTTTGAGCAGACAAAACCTTGGGTTGATATATAAACCGGTACAGCGTCGTAAACACAGCCACTCGAACACCCGAAACTTCTCCATCTGGGAAGGGGAAACGTTGAACCATACAGGAAAACCATAAACGATCTTTGGCCGTATGTGGGCCATGTAGCAAATTACTTTCACTCTGGGGTCAAGTTGACTGCTGTATAACAGCCGTTTCGTCAGAGCGAAGGCTCCTCTGGCCCTGGTCAGAGCAGCATTTATATGTCTGTCGAAATATAAATACTGATATAACCAGATACCGAGGTACTTCAATACACTTTTGCTCGCTAATGGCTGCCCGTGAAGCTCAACGATGACCATCTTGCGCCCATTCTTGCACGTATCCTTCGTGACCCTAGCCAACGGAGTCTGGCACAGAATTTTCTCTGACTTCTGGACATTTATTTTCAATTTCCAGTAGTCGCAATATCGCTGAATCTTGTCGAAATCACGTTGAAAAAGAATTCTAATAACCTCAACTTTCAGGCCGTCCTGTACGCAATTAGATCATCGGCGTACGCAATTGCCTTTGTAAGACTACCTATCAGATCGCTGGTGTAAATGCTGAAGAGAATCGGCGAATTCACCGCTCCCTGTTGAAGACCATTTTTAATTGAGAATGTTGTGGTAGAAGTTACATTGCCACTTTTGACAACAAACTTTCTACCGTTAAGCATATCATAAAGTATATACAACAATGGCTTGCTAATGCCAAGCCTGCTCAATTTTAGATAAAGACCCTATAACCATACGGTGTCAAAGGCCTTTTCCAAATCAACCAGGACAGCACCTGTTCATTGTTGTTTTGATTTATTCCATTGGATATCAGAAACGAGTTTAGACGCAGCATGAATTGTGTCATGACCCGCCTTGAAGCCGAACTGATTATCCGGAATTATTTTGTTGTCCGCAGCCCACTTAGTCAGAGCCCTATTAATGATTTTTTCGAAAACTTTGCTGATGCTCGGAAGACGACTTATCGACCGAAGATTTGACGGGTTGGAATTGTCCTTTCCCTTTTTCGGGAGAGGATGAACCACAGCGGTCTTCCAATGCACTGGATAATATGCATTATTCAGTGCATTATTGAAGAGCGTGGTGTATATGTCAATCGCCTCCATCGGTAAATGTCTTAGTACAACGTTGAATATACCATTGACACCCCTGCTGACTTTTTGTTTTTTATTAAATTGAAGATGAGCTGAAGCTCAACCTTCGTCACTAAAAAGTGACTTGGTCCTGTTTGCTCAGCGATTATGGCATTTGCCAAGGAATACGTCATTGAACCGCATGAAACCGCGGTTCTCAGGCCTCATTTCGAAGGTAAAAGTGATTAAGTAGGGCTCTGTTTTCCAGGTCGTGGTTGGGGCGAATGCTAACATTCACCTTGTACACTTGCTGGAAGGCAGCTCCCACCGCCTCCACTTTTTCCTTCGGATCTTCAATTATATAAAAGTCATCGTCAAAGATGGCTTCCTCTGGATCTATTTGCGCAGTCATGAGTACGTCTCTGTTCTCTTCAGTTCTTTGGAGTTTAAGACACGGAAGGTCATTGTCGTTTTTCTTCCTGAATATCTTGTTGATTTTGGGGAACATACTAGGGTCACTCGAATTAACTGACCGGATCTTGCGGTCCCAGTACTTGTTAATTGATAACCTGTAGTTCTCCTTAATCAACAGATTGACATTTTTTATTGATGATTTCAGTGTCCTAACCTCCAAGTCGCGTGGGTCTGTAAGTCGTCTTTACAAGTTTTTGAGTCTTGTCAGTAAGCCACTCTTGTGCCTACGTAGTGCGTCAATAGTCGCGTTTCTGTAAGCGTCCATTTGGTCCCGTTCTTTGTACTTTGGGATTGTCCGTTCCATCGTTCGTTTTATTGTTTCGTCCATCTGTTGTAAATGTTGGTCAATTTCTGTATTTGTCAGGTTTCTGTTGTTTGGTGGGGCTATGTCACTCGAACGAAGTTCTCTCGCTAAGGCGTTGGTGAAACGAGGCCAACGCATCTTACTGTAATTGTAAGAGTGCGTTGCAACGTATTCCTCCAACTCCACGCGTTCGTTCAGAATCTGCATTACAGCAGCCAGTCCGCAGTGATCACTGTCGTACTCGACTGTCTGTAAGCAGTTTCGAGGGTGATTACCCACTTAGTCTGTTACTGTCAGTCTAGTGTCGTACAGCAAAAGATCCAGAAAGGAGCCACTTCTTGGATACGATGGCTTTTCAGTAGGTCGACGCCATATTCAATGCATTACAGATTCCTCAAATTAAAAAGATGGTTGACTCTGGGATTACTATGTTGATTTCCCCAATCTTCATGTTTTGCGTTCAAATCACCGGCCAAATTGAAATAGTTTTCTTCCAAGCTCTGTTTAAGTTTACTAAAAGCAATCCCGAGTTCTGATGCAAAGCAAGTGACCTGCAGAGCTCCAGCCGCATACAGTTCAACGCACTAACCATCATGCTACGGGTATACTACTAATAATAGATTACCCAAATTTTTATGGAAAGCCATTATAAACAAGAAAATCTCTGGGCTAAGGAATGGTTGGATCTTTTGCATTGATGTTAGTTGGATTTCTCTTTTGACATGAATCTACTTGAATGGCCCAGCTCACATTACTGAAAATGAAAGAAAAACACTGGTCTGAATTTATAGTTAGTGCGACACAGTCTCAATATCACGATGAATATTGCAACTTGATGTACTCTGGCATACCGAACTAATTTGATGACTCAAATTCACGTGATATGATTTCCATATTTGTTAAAGCACGCTACGGGCTCCTTAATATCAATGGAAGAGCCTTCCAAGGAGATACAGGTGGAATATGTACATTATGTAAGATGGATGATTCGGAATATACCATGCACTTTATTGTAACCCGCCCAATATTCAAAACGTACAGGGGAAAATTTCTTGGCAGCGGCATACTTTCTCACTCTCAACTTCTCAACATTCTTAATGGCTACTGCTACTCAAACTTATATTACTTTTTAAAAGCGTCAATTAAATATCGCAATCTTATTATAAATTAATTTTCATAACACATGTACATAAGTAACGTAATCTACTTACTAAGCTTATATATTTTTTAAATTTTTTTTTTAAACCTGACAGGCAACTTAAAGTTATTGTCAAAACTTATTTTAAAAAAGGGGCTCGGATTCAACCCACACTGACAACTTCAAATCCCGTCTGTCGATTTGCCTTGATTGAAAGTTTGTCTATATGTACTCGTATCAATTTTTACCAAATTTGCGTACTATTTTTTGGTTTTTTTTTCTTATGAAAAAACGGACTGTTAGATTTTTATATAAAAATTACTGAATATCGAAAACAATATTTTCTGTGAAATAAAATAAGTTTGAAGCCAATATTTTTAGATTTTGAAAAGATATTTGAGTCGAAAATCAATTTTTACCAACTTTTGTTTAATTTTTTTTAGGATTTTAATTTTTTGTACAAAAAACTGTCAATTAGATGTTTTCAAACTTTTACTGAATGTTAACAACAATATTTTTTGAAAGATAAAAGTAGTTTAAAGCCAATATCTACAATTTGAAAAGATATTTGAGTCGAAAATCAATTTTTACCAACTTTTATTCATTTTTTTTTAGGTTTTTATTATTTAAAAAAAAAAACTGTCCATTCGATTTTTCTCAAAATTTGTCCCAATGTTGAAAACAATATTTCTTATAAGTAAAAATAAGTAAGAAGCTATTATCTTAAACCAATTTTTGTTAATTTTTGTTGGTTTTTATTTTTTTGTAAAAAAAACTTTCAATTCGATTTTTTCAAAATTGTATTTAATGTTGAAAACAATATGTATTATAAGATAAAATAATTTTGAAGCCTAAATTTCAAGGTTTTGAAAAGTTATTTGCATCGATATTCAATTTTTACCAACTTTGAGTAATTTTTTGTTTAGATTTTTTATTTTTTATAAAAAAAAAACTGTTAATTCGATATTTTTCAAAATTTTATCAGATATCAAAAACATTATTCTTCGTTGCACAAAATTGTTTTGGACATAAAATCATATTTTAGTCGTAAAATTTTGGGGGTGACATTTTTTTTTTCAGTTTTTTTGATTTATAAAAAAATCCGTTTCAAAAAATATATACTTCTTTGATATTACGTTACAATATATTATATAAAATTTAATTCAAGTCTCTAACGTTTTCGGTTCGTAAGATACTTAGGGTTAGCCAAAATTTGCACCTTTTTTTTCAAACTGCTATGTTAAAACAACCACCCACGCAATATTCTTGAGAGCCCTTTCTGCATCTTTCTGCCTTATTATCTGTATAACAAAATATTTGTACAAGCTTTAACGTTTCCATCATCGTTTTTAAATAAATTTTATATAGCAATAAGGGTTAATGGTATTTGAAAATCAGCCATGAAGGTCGCCATGTCTTTTTTACAAGTGGCAAATATGTAAAAAAAAAATAGTGGTGCACATGTCTTAAAAGTTTACAACTTACTTAAGGTGGCACTACAGTCCGGGGCGGACTTGGGCCTCAACCAACATGCGTCTCCAGCTAGCTGTCTCCAGTTTCACACGCCAAGTTGGTTGAGGTCCTCTCCCACCTGAGTGCGCCACTGAGTCGTCGCAGTCTTCCTCTACTGTGCCGTCCCTCGGGATTGGATTCGAAGACCTTCCGGGCTGGAGCGTTGATGTCCATCCGCTCTACATGACCTAGCCATCTAAGCCGTTGGACTTTAATTCTGCTAACTAGGTCAGTGTCGCTGTACAGCCCGTACAGTTCGTCGTTATATCTTCTTCTCCATTCTCCATCTATGCGTACGTTACCAAAAATCACCCGAAGAATTTTTCTCTCGAAGCATCCTTAGACACTCTCATCTTTCTTTGACAGGGTCCAAGCCTCAGCGCCATAAATGAGAACCGGGTTTAGAGTTATTCTTCGTTTGATTTCAGCGCTGTTGTCGTTGTCTGCATTAATAGCGGTGCCTAGGTAGACAAAGTCCTTAACTACCTCAAAGTTATAGCTGCCATGGTGACATTTTGTCCAACACGTCGTTGATCAATATCCTTTTTTGATGACAGCATATACTTGGTCTTGCCCTCATTGACCACTAAACCCATCTTCTTCGCTTCCGTCGCAATGCTCAAAAACGCTCCACTGACATCACGCTTTGATCTTCCAATTATGTCAATATCATCTGCGTATCCGAGTAATTGGATAGACTTTTGGAAGATTGTGCCTCTAGTGTTGACGGTTGAGTTTTGCACAATTCTTTCCAGAACGATGTTGAAGAAGTCGCTTGACAGTGCATCGCCTTGTCTAAAACTTTTTTTGACATCAAATCGGTAAAATTTGATAGAGCAGCGTGCATTCTCCATCGTCATTCTGAACAAACGGATAAGTTTGACAGGGATGCCAAAACTAGACATTGCTCGGTGGCATCTCTGATGGCTGAAAGGCAATGTTGCCACTGGTTTTCAATGCTTAATGCAGGAAGCATAGGACTCCTTAAGAGGTTATTAGAGACTCGATCGGAAAAAGACATGGCAGTCTCTTGCGATTGTAGCTGTCTAACGTCGAATCTTCTCACAGTACTTCCTTGTTTTGGCTTGAATCGGGATATCCGTAACCGTACCTTGGCTACAACGAGGTAGTGGTCCGAGTCAATGCTGGCCTCTCGGAATGTTCGGATATCCTGGATACTGGAGAAGTGTCGTGCGTCGATCGCAATGTGGTCAATCTGGTTGACGGTTGATTGATCAGGTGACTTCCATGTCCCCTTGTGGATATTAAGATGCGTGAACTGCGCACTAGCTTCCAGAAGGTCTCGCCCCGCAGCGAAATCGACCAGCCTGAATCCGTTGTCGGAGGTGGTGTCGTGCAGGCTGTATCTCCCGATTATGCCACCAAAGATGTCTTCTCTTCCTAGCTTGGCATTAAAATCTTCTAACACAATTTTAATGTCATAGCCAGGGACTGCTCATATGTCTCGTCCAAGAGCTCGAACAATATGTCTTTCGTGTCTTCATCTTTCTCCTCTGTTGGGGCATGCGCGCATATTAGGCTTATATTGGCGAATTTAGCCTTGATGCGGATTGTGGATATCGAAGTCTTTTAGTTTGCGTTTGCCCGGTCCATCCCATCGCACTTCTTGGATGGCTGTAATATCTGCCTTGCAGCAGTTTAGGGCTTCCGCTAATTGTTCGGCTGCACGTGGTCTGTTAAGGGACCTAACATTCCACGTACATATCCGAAGTTCGTTGTCCTTATTTCGTTTGCGTGGGTTGTCAACAGTGAATCCGTCCGTATCCGAGGCTTGTTGTTGCTTCAAAACTATGATGTTTTTACGTGGCCAGGAAGTTACCCCGACGGCACAACCCCCAACCTGGAGGGCCAGATCCTCAGTATAACTCCAAGGAAGGGGAGCCGGATGAACCGCTCCTTATAGGCCTGGGCTCCGAATATGTCGATGAAGCCCTATAAGGTGTTCACTAAGTAGTTCAACCTTACTGGAACTGTAGAAGCCACCGTTGATTCTGTCTCGAGAATTCGTCTGCTGCCGCTTGGATAAGGAAAGGTGCCTTAGTGGAAACACCTCTCCCCTCCTCTCTCGTTTGCTGCCCCCAACAACTTTCCACTGGGGTTGGAACCCAATTTCCAGTTGAGGTACTAGGCACCCGATGTTCACAGCGGGGAGGTGAGAGTAGGAGTTGATAGACAGAGGTGGGTTCTGAGAAAAACCTGTATACGCTTGTGTCCTCTTGAATGCACATGTCTACCATTTGAACATCAAATAACCCAGATGCGTTGTGCAATACCTATACAAAAAACAATCATCCATACAGTGCTGAAACAGTGTAAAATTATCATTTATTGAATGATATGAAAAACAACGACAGACTATTTGGCGGTACTCTGTTACTCCTTTCAGGTGATTTCAGACAAACACTTCCCGTTTTTGCGCGTTCAACGTAAGAGGATGAGATCAACGCGTGCTTATTATCATAGCCACTGTTGGCATAATGTTAAAAAAGTATAACTGAAAGTTTTTGAACTCATTGGATTTACCAGGCCTGCCACCGCATAATTTACAATTGAAGATTGGATGTCCAGTAATTTTCCTTCGTAATTGGAACCCACCACGTGCAATGGCACGCGATTAGTTATTAAAAAATATTGAAAATGTTATCAAATGGATCCCATCACGCCATCATGGCCACAAACAACCTGGTACTCCGATTGCATAGGAACAAGGAAGACAGGAGCCGTGAGTCTCAAAATATATGGCTATAAAATATTGTATGCATCGGAGAAAGGTAAACCAAGGTCATGCATGTTAGTAAAAAATTACTTAAACGTATTTATACTCTCTAATTACAGCGGTATGGACACCACCAACTCTGTCTTAACAATGGATAAATCCACCTACTGGCTCATATCCTCTTATCTTGGCCACGACAGCCCAATTCCAGGAGACACCTTGAGGAAGGCAATTGTGGACGCGCAATCGAAAAAAGTTGGTCTCCTAATTTGTGGTAAAATAGAAAATACTTCAGAAGCCTCAAGACTCAGAAAAATTCTCTCAAAAAGTCTAACAATACCCAGTGCTTTAAAGACAAAAGCAGGCACGTGGACTATCACAGATGAAGAATCTTTTAATCTGTTATTAGACACCCACTTTCCAGGTAGCTCTAACATACTCAAGGACTTAACATCAGAGTCTCAAGCTTCTACAAGCGATTTAGTTGATCTAATAACCCGGTAAAAACTGCAATGGGCCATAGACAGCTTTGATCCATATAAATCACCAGGACCAGACGGAATCATTCCGGCCGAACTACAAAAATGCTCCGACCACCATTGGAGCTGTTTAAGGTTGAGATATATTCCCAAAGCCTGGAGAATGGCAAAAGTAGTCTTCATTCCTAAAGCAGGGAAACCCTCCCACGTTAACCCTCAAGATCTACGACCAATCAGCTTATCATTCTTCCTTCTTAAAACCTTGGAAAGATTGATTGAAATTTACATCAGACATAACTTTAAACCATGTCTCATTTCCACAGCTCAACATGCTTACTCTAAGGGAAAATCAGTAGAATCAGCACTTTACTCGCTGATACGTACTATTGAACATTCCCTCGAATACAAAGAATATAACTTAGTAGGGTTCCTGGATAGTGAAGGAGCTTTTAACAACGTCAGTTATCAGGCGATCACAACAGCAATGGATAAGCTGAAATGCTCAAAAGCAGCATAATAACATCTAGCATGAGAAGTTTTACTAAGACCAGATCGGTGAATCGAGGCACCCCCCAAGGTTATGTCCTTTCGCCTCTTATATGGAACAGGTATAGAAAACGACCTACTTACATCATTGGAAGCAGAGGGTTTCAAGGTGTTGCCTATGCTGACGACGTTGCAATATCCGTATTTGGGAAGCACCCCCAAGTTCTCTCGGAACTCCTACAAAATGCTTCTTAACTTGTCATATTTTATATAAAAATTTAAAACTAAATCTAAATTCAAAAATATTTGGTAAATCAAAAATTATAAAATGAAAAATACGACAAACGCATTATTGTGACTATAATATCTTCCATCAGGCAAATTTCAAAACTGTAACTCAATTAAATTTTAAATAAGGTTTAAACTTTCAAAGGATTTTTTTTATCATGAAAAAGACAAGTTGCAAGTTGGTATGTGTATTGTGTCTAAGAATTGTAGGTATACTAAACTACTAACTTCCCTTCAAGTTTCCAACTTGAGAAATGTCATGTCTTTCATTTTGTTCCTATCAAATTGCTTCAGGTAAACTTAACCCAATATACAAAAGGTTCTACTCCCACCAACAAAACACAAAACATTCCACAAAGTCTTCCACCCTAGCAACACTCCCCTTTTGTCCCCCACTCACACCCTTTCGTTCGTTCTTTTTCATCTGCAAAATTGAATTGTAAAAGTGTAATAAACCAAAACAAAAATGTGTCCTGTCCAAGCAGGTGCAATGTCTGTGGCAGGATTTCTGTTTTTATTTCTTTTTTTTTGAATTTTTGTCTGGAAGAATTCCTTAGAAGGAGTTGAACTTTATCGTAACTGCACCTCAATGCACAAGCATACCGCATCATACCCTCTATATACCACCTCTTGACAGGTGATATGATGCGGTTGTGAAGTTTTGTTTTCTTTCAAAAGGACTAACACCAACCATCACACCATGGAACCACACCAGGACCAGGACTCTACAATGTAGGTATGTAGAGCGAAGCAAAAATGTATTATACTTTACCTTCTTATCTAGAGCAGCCGCTGCGCTTTCGTAGCTCGCTGGCTGTAGATGGGGATGTGGATGTGGCTGCCCTAAGAAAAAATATCTTATTTAAGTTTTTCCTCTATGTTCACTAAGATGCCATTTTATAATGTGTAACGGTATACAAGTTATAAGTTATAACAAAACTGTCACCTTGCCGTTTGGAGAGTTTTCTTTCAAGTATGTGACATTTAATTTCAATCATAAGTTGTGTTGGTATAAGCACTCCTTTGGTTGGTTTTTGTTGGTCGTTGTGTGTTGTGTGTGGCTGATGTTTGCCACACACGACACGACACACACAACACATCATGAGACAGAACAACGGTAACGCCACAACACACGCCATTCAGGGTGACATCAGGTTACTTTAATCGGATTTTAATGTTAAGGTAGTTAAGTTGAGTTTTTGAATTTTACTGTTTTTCTAGACTTAGACAGAGGGACACGTTACTCGTAAACATACTGCTCTGGCCAAAATAAAAGAAACACTTGAAGATAAAACTCTTAAGAAAAAATAAATTGGGTGGCCCAATAGTCCGTTGAGAAATAGGGCCTAGTGACTTACAACTCTCAACCATTCCTGTGTGCGAGTACTGTTGTCACGGATAGATGGGACCTACAGTTTTTCTTTTAAGCCGTATCCGAACGGCTAGTTAGAGATAGCATTTTAAGTGACAAGAATTACTCTTGGAGAATTTGTCAATTCCTCGCAAGAAGCGGTACCCCTAAAAAAAAAAACTTTAAATGGCATAGGCAGGGATCGAACCCAAGACCTCTGGTATGATAGTTCAAAGCACTTTTTTTTAAATTCATTTTTATTAATTCAATGTTAAACCTATATTAAAGCTTAACAAAAATTCATAAAACTAGCCTATAATAAACCATAACTTACAACTTACTTACTGATCCCATACGGACACTGTAAGTTAAACAATTATACTAAATTCTAATGCCTTTCGACCCTAAGATCTGTTTAACTCAAAACTAGAACAACCACAGCATCAAATCTAACTATCTTACATTTTTGTTTTTCATATTTTGTTGTCTTTTTTTTATTATTGTTTCTTTTTTTAACTTCCCATAGGAAGTTATTGTAATGAATCCGATTTGTCAAATTGAAAATTTTGACATTTCTCGTCGTTTCAAGGTCCCTAGAGTCGAAATAAAAGATTTTTAGAAAGATGTCTGTGCGTGCGTGTGTACGTACGTTCGCGACGTTTTTTTCGTCGTCCATAGCTCAAGAACCAGAAGAGATATCGACTTCAAATAAATTTTGTTATACAGATAATAAGGCAGAAAAATGCAGAAAGGGCTCTCAAGAATATTGCGTGGGTGGTTTTTTTTACCATAGCAGTTTAAAAAAAAGGTGAACATTTTGGTTAACCCTAAATATCTTCCGAACCAAAAACGCTAGAGACTTGAATTAAATTTTGTATAATATATTAGAACATGATACCAAACAGGCATATTTTTTGAAAAAAAAATCAATATAACGGTTTTTTAAATCAATTAAACTAAAAAAAAAAATTTGTCACCCCTAAAATTTTACGACTGAAATATGATTTCATCTCTAAAACAATTTTGAGCAACGGAGAATAATGTTTTTGAAATCTGATAAAATTTTGAGAAAAATCGAACTGACAGTTTTTTTAATAAAAAATAAAAATCTAAAAAAAACATTACTCAAAGTTCGTACAAATTAAATATCGATTCAAATATCTTTTCAAAACCTTAAAATTTAGGCTTGAAACTCATTTTATCTTATAAGAAATATTGTTTCCAACATTCTGTAAAATTTTGAAGAAAATCGAATTGACAGTTTTTTTTACAAAAAATAAAAACCTAACAAAAAAAATAATAAAAGTTGGTAAAAATTGATTTTCGATTAAAATATCTTTTCAAAACTTTGAGATATTGGCTTAAATTTACTTTATCTTTCAAAAAATATTGCTGTTAACATTTAGTTAAATTTTGAAAAAAATCGAATTGATAGTTTTTGTACAAAAAATTAAATACCTTACAAACAAATTTAACAAAAGTTGGTAAAAAATGATTTTCGACTCAAATATCTTTTCAACACTATAAAATATTGGCTTCAAACTAATTTTATCTTATAGAAAATATTGTTTTCAACATTCGATAGAATTTTGAAGAACATCGAATTGACGGTTTTTTTTACAAAAAATAAAACTCTAAAAAAAACAATACTAAAACTGGGTAAAAATTTACTTTCGACTCAAATAGCTTTTCAAAAACTAAAAATGTTAGGTTCAAACTCAGTGATTTTTATATAAAAATGCAACAGTCCGTTTTTCATAAAAAATAAAATCTATAAAAAATAGTATGCAAATTTGGTAAAATTGATACAAGTACATATAGATAAACTTTTAAGCAAGACAAATCGACAGACGGGATGGGAAGTTATCAGTGTGGGTCGCATCCCAGCCTCTTTTTTAATTTGTTTTTAGTTTGTATTTTTTTGTATTTCTTTTTGTGCCACCATGCCTATTCTACTTAAAACTTAACCCTAAAACTATAAAACAAGTATTTAAGCTGGCCAACGCTTTAAAACCCCATCCCGACTCTACACTATCAAGTGCCGATTGAAGCCACCAAAACTGGTTCTACTGCTTCACCCTATCAGTTCGGTCCCGTTCGGACACAGCCCTACTGAACAGGAGTCGACTATCCTCGGTTCGTCGTCCGGAACGGAACTGCCAATCAATCCTGTATAAGACCGCATTTGCCTAAAAAGATTAATGCCTCTGATAGAATGAAGCCGCTCAAGCGTGCACTTTCAAAATACTCGTCGTTCGGGTAGAACGCCCCGAAAATTAAATAGTTGGTCGAAGACATAGCTCTTGCAATGTGACCTCGAACGAGTTTTATCACGAAATTGTCAATTCTGTTGATTCGAGCCCCATTGCATAGGAATTCGTTATAGCTCGTACAGCCGAAACTTCTCCATCAGGGAAGGGGACAACGTTAAACCACACAGGACAACCATAAAAGATCATTGGCCGTATGAGGACCATGTAGCAAATTACTTTCACTCTTGGGTCAAGCAAAAAAGAGTAGAGATGATCTTCCCTTTTGCCTTGCTCCTTTATCTCACTTTGCAGCACTGGTAGTTGACCTTGAATGCTCAACAACAAGGCTACAATGTCAGGCTGCATCTATGGTACCTTAGGCACAGGGGCCTTGGGGGCAACCGTTGGTGGAGCCTGTCTTGTGTTCCCATTCACTGACACATTTTGGGCGTAAGAGAATTTGGGATCCACGAATTTTTTTGTTAGAGCCTGTCGAACTGTTCGACTTCTTTCGACTTTTTGACTGGCCTGTTTTTGCTTTATTTGTTGGACCTTAGGGCAACCCCTATAGCTAGCCGGGTGACCTTGGTCTCCACAAAGGACACACTTGAGCTGGGTCAAATCCTCAACCCACTCATTCCCCAGCTATTATTCTCTTTCGTTGTGGGTTTCTGAGCACCTGACACAGCGCAACTGCATATTGCAGTTGGCATTGGCATGGCCAAACCTCTGGTAGTTCGTACATTGTAGAATGCCGTCGTGCATTTTTAATGTGTCCCAGTGTGCAGCTTGATAGTCGTGGGATTTAATTTTCTTCACACTCTAAAAACCGCTTTGGGGCGAAAATGTTACGAGCAACATTGGCAGGCTATAACTTCGCCTGGACTTCACCGTAGTGAAAGGCTCGACCCCGATAAAATCAAGATCGTCTGTGGATTTTTGACGGAGCAGAAACTTATGCCATTCAGAAATACTGTCTTAAATTTTTTGCTTTTAGGCGTGTTGCTGAAGAACTCAGCGGAGGCCTGTTTTAGCACTCCTTTAAGTAAATTTTATTCAGACAGTGAGAAGCACTGCACCGAATACCGCTTTTATTTTTCGTTCAAAATATTTATAACAAAATTGCCCTTTGTGGCCGACTTACATACCTGTTTCAAGTCCTGCAGGTCAACTCGGTAGGTCCTTATTGGTGGCACCTTCTCATTCTTGGGCTGTGGTTGTTTCTGCTGCTGCATTGCTTTAGTTAAGGTCGATAAGCCCTCAACATTTGGGCCTGTCTCTGCTGATGGCGGTTTTTATTTTTCTCCGCTCCTGTGTTTTTGGTAGCGGGCTTTTGTTGTGGTTGCTTCTGCTGCTGTTGTTTTTGCTGCTGTTGTTTTTGTTGCCCTTCTTGCTTTAGCTTAAGTTGGCTGAGGAGTGGCTCTATTTTCTCCTTTAGTTTTTAAAGCTATTTTCAAATTTACTGATGGCAGCCTGTTTAGTTTGCAGTGCTTTCATTAGTTGATTATTAATCTCAAATTGAATCTATTTAGTATCCTATAGAAGTCAAAGCTTAACAGACAATATCGATAGAAGGTTCAATTGTTAAAACATGGCTTAAATCATGATATCTTAAAGGCTTAAAGGGAGGGGGGTGGAATGTACTTTAAAATGATGAAATACAAAACAATTTATTTGGAATGAATTGAAAAATGTTGCCTTGAAAACCAATGTCAGAAGCATTCAAACTAAACCCACGTTTAAACTGTGAGGTGACAGCATAATACTTAAAAGTTTTTGTATGTGTTTCAAGACCCCTGCAGAAGCTGAATTTAAATCTTCTTCTCACTCAATGATTAATTGTACTAAGGTGAAAACGCTTATTAACTGAAAGCTTGAGAAAAATCAGCGTGATGTCAATGGGGCTTTTGTGAGTATTGAGGCAGAGGCGGCAAAAATGAATTTAAGAGTTGATGAAGGCAAAACAAAGTACATGCTGTCATTAAGAAAGGACTTGCAACGACGACTTCTTGGGTAAAACATCACCATCGATAGACGTAACTTTGAGTTATTCAAGGACTTCGTCTAACAGGTTCCGCTATAAACGCAGAAAACAACACCAGCGCTGAGATCAAACGAAGAATAACTCTTGCTAACCGCTGTTTTTTTTGGACTATTAAAGCAATTGAGTAGCAAAGCCCTTTCTCATTCTCATCATACTATACGGTGATGAAACATGGACTATGACAAAAGCGGATATAAACACCCAGGGTGTTTCGAGAGAAAATTTCTTTGTGGAGAAGAAGATGGAACGACAAGCTGTGAGGGCTGTACAGTAGGATGTCCCGACAATTTTTTTCGATTTTCCGAACAAAAGACCTATCAAAACTTGCGTAATTGGACTTAGATTACAAAAATATATAAAAAAATATTATAATTTGTCTAGGGGGTTGTACCGACCCTCAAAATTTTGACAAATTGATATTTTTATATGCATTTTTTCCCTTCCTTAATTTCGGTTCCTGAGCTCCTATTTATTATAAAATATTAACTTTTTGATCTTATTAGGTTTAGAACATATTTGAAGTTTTGATTTGGGTTGACAAGGGGGAAACAAATATCTTGAAGAAACGACAGCAGAGGCAAATTAAAGAATCAAAGAGGGAAGGAAAAGAATGGTGTACGCAGGAAACGGATATTGTCTCGGGAAACTGCAATAGTAGTTGGTGCGTGAATCTTTTCCACAAACACATTCGGTAACAGATTCATCCCCAACAAACCCCCTTTGACAGAGGCACCATCGACTTCAAGAGCTTATCGCAATAGATTGATGTTGCCAACAGTTGCCAAGGTAAGTGATCGATACGGTTTATCGACGCGATCAGCTGCTGCCGTCGCTTCTGCTGTTTTGGCTGATGTTGCCTTGGTTTCTTCCAAAGATTCAACTCTTGTTATAGACAAAAATATGATTCACCGAGCTGTATAGAAATGACGTAAATAAGCTTAAGAAGATATTTGAGGTATTGCTATAAAATGCATTTGCTTTGATGTAAGACAAAACCCTGATAAATGTGAAAATAGGGGCCCGTTATCACCGTAAAGAAATTTTTAAAGAACACTTCTCAATTTTGGCAAAACCTAGATCAATTTACTTATGACACACACCACCAGGTCGTGGCACCGCAAAAGGGATTCTTACTTCCATCACAGCCTTTTTAGAGAGTCAAGGTCGGAATTTAGATGACGTGCTTTGCATTGGATGTGACGGAACTGCAACAAACACTGGTTGGAAGGGAGGCGTCATTCAATATTTAGAGGAGTTTTTGAAGAGACCGCTGCAATGGTGTATTTGCATGCTTCACGCCAATGAGTAACCTCTTCGTCTTTTATCTTGACATTAGATGGTTGCACTTCGGGTGCTAGAGAATTTTCTGGACCTATTGGGAAACAATTAGCTGATTGTGAAAGTAAAACCACCGTGAGCTTTTTTGCAGTGGCTGGTTCTATGCCTGACTTGCCGAAAAATGCGGTTGATGAACTTAGTACGGATCAAAAAATATCTTTATCAGATATGTCAAGCTGTATCTACTGGTTTCTGTTCTCTTGAGCTCGCAAACCGTCAACCTTTAAAAATGGCGCACTCGAGATGGCTTACTTCAGCTAATCGCATACTGAGACTTTATGTTAGTACTCTTTGTCCATCAGAGAATTTGCTATTGCTTGTCAACTACGTCCGTCAAAGTATACGCTCCAATTTGGTTCAGAATCAAGCAACAGGCGTCTTTTAAGGATGAAGCCAAACATATTTTCCAATTAATTATGTACTCTCGATATTTTAACCCGAAAATTTGAGATGTGTTGTGGATTCTGTTATAGAAAGAAATATTTATTTTGCGCATCCAGAAAACCTGCTTATCAGTATGTTGTTTGATGAAAGGGACCACATTCGGGAGCTGGCATTACAAAGAATTAAAAAAGCTAGAGAATCTTAAAATATATCAACAAACGCAGGATATATAAACCACCAAAGATAAACTTCTCTGCTAAAGATAATACCAAAATTATTTTGTTGAACGAATGTCAGGTAACATCACATATTTCTTTTGAAGACCTTCACATCAGGGCAAAAGATAAGAGCTTGGAAATTGTTGACTTTCCCTGTCACACCAAATCTGTGGAAAGATGTGTTAAACATGTAACAGAGCATCACAGAGTGTAACTGACCCCACTTCTAGAGATGGCTTTATTAAAAACAAGTTGAAATCTCGTGCAGATATGCCAAATTTTGGACACAAAAATAAGTTTAAATTCTAAGGTTATGTCATTAATTAAAATTTAGTTCTTGCTTATTTTGTTTTTATGTGATTTGTTTAAATAATATTAATAATAAAATACGTTTAAAACT
Organism: Eupeodes corollae; assembly: GCF_945859685.1. NCBI lineage: Eukaryota > Metazoa > Arthropoda > Insecta > Diptera > Syrphidae > Eupeodes > Eupeodes corollae. The sequence continues at coordinate 253,504,693 of NC_079147.1, forward strand.
TAATTTTTTTTATAGTTTTATTCAAACGGTTAAAGTATGTAAAAACATGAAATTTAAAAATCTTCAAAACCCGGTACTACCCCCAAGGTTACATGTTCTTTCAGTTTTTTGACGTTTTCTACATCTGCGTAAGATTACGCAAATTTTGATACCCCTTTTGATAGTGTAGCTCGAAAAAAAAACTTGTCTCATACATCGACGGGACACCCTACTGTACAGCGACGTAGACTTAGAAAGAAGGGTAAAAGTCCAACGACTAAGCTGGCTGGGTCACGTAGAGCGCAATGAAAACCAATGCTCCAGCGCGGAAAGTCCCTCACACAACTTGGAGTGTGAAACTGGAGGAATCTAGCTAGGGACCGAGCTAGAAAGAGAAATTTGTTGGGTGAGTCCCTAGTTCACACAAAACTGAAGCGCCACCTCAAGTAATTTGAGAAATATCTTGTGGACCGAAAGCTTCCTATAGACCGATAGAACGGGCTTTTCGTAACAATTTATGAATTGAAGTCCTCATGGTTTATCTCGAGGAACAGTAAAAGAAATCTTTACACCGTTTTCTTACAAAGCAAGATAATTGAGCTTAATATTTCAAAAGCTTTTATAGAATTTATCGTCAAGCTTTCTTATCGAAAACTCTATGTTAGATTAAAAATTGCCTTTCGGACTGTTCAATACAAGAAGTATTGAATAAGTTCAAGTCTAAAAAAATGTAAAATAAATGTTGATGTGCCGCAAGGCTCTGTATTGTCTCCGCCACTCTTTCTTATTTTTTTTATTTTTTCAATGATCTCCTTTCTTCAACTTCTAGTCCAATCAATTGTTTCGCTAACGATGTTTATATTTCTTTTAAGTCTTACATTATATTTTCAGTTTGATAAGGATAAATTTTGACCTTAACAGCATTGTACGGTGGAGAGTAAAATACCATGTGTAACAGGCAATGATTACATTTGTTACTTTACACTATTACTTTTTTATTACACATAATATCCAAATTTTTGTTCCTTTTATTTGGGCCATAACTCTCTGCGAGGATTCAAATGGTATTTTCATTTCCTTAAGAATCATTCACATGCAGCAAAAGTCAACGAATAAAATTGTATTGGTTGCTGTTTTTATTTCTGAAATATGTTGTTGCAGTCTTAAAATTTCAAAACTGTCCAAATTACCATGATTCGTGAGGACAAACTTTTTATCTTCCAAAAACAAACCATCATACACGCATACAAAACACCTGATGGAAGTTTTTCAATTAACATAAAACATTAAACTTTACCACACACACACACACACGCTCGTGTGTGGGAGTCCTTAAAAATGATCTGATTCTCAGAATCCTGGAAAGATAGCAAGTAATAGCTGCTATATGTGAAATGTGTTTTTAAGGGAAATAATTTGTGTGAGAAGTTTTCAAATTTATTACTGTTGGCATCAGAGGTATTTCATCGTATATGGAGTCGTAAAAAACAAAATTATATTTGTTTCTATTTTGTTCCGAAAACAAAATGATACATTTTTCCCCCATACTTCATCCTTACGTCGTCGGCGTTTGTCGTACTTAAAGTTGCAGACATTTACTTACCTCTTTGCCATCACTTAAAATGCGACATTTTAACAAAATTCTGTTCTTGCAACAATTTATTTCCAGCCTTCATTCTCTTCTCCTCTGAGGGGGCACCATATATGCATATATCCTTTCACCCACGAAGACACACCCAATAGATGATGTATGTAAAGTGTGGTGCACTCCTGTGGTCTTATTGGTGTCATGAGTGTCATGGTTTTAAAATTCTACATAGTCAGCCAAGAATGCTTGAATCCTTTGGCATTTACTGCCAACTTGGTAAAAAAAAGGGATCAAGTATGCTCATTTTTATGGGTGGAGTAGGGAACTTTAAAGGAATACAAAGAAAATCC